>NC_089683.1:48884896-49059896 GCF_031753505.1 Anomalospiza imberbis
AGATTAAACTTCTCCTTTGTGATGGGGGGGTAATGAGACATTTGACTATTCATATAGTTCTTGCTTGCAGTGTTTTCTTGCAAGACAAGATGTTTTCTCAGAGACTCTTGCAGAATATGGACAGCCAGATATTGACTCAGATGAGATTCCACTAGTACTTTTACACTTGTATTAACTCTATGCTGCTTCAGTTGAATTTATCTTGTGCAGTATGTCTGAAGAAGTTATTTGTGTTTTATTGAGTCCTGTGTCTGAAAAGAAAATTGCATGTTTTTCTCTTACCTGATTTCTGGCTGATGAGCTACTGAAAAGTAAATTTTCAATAGCCCTTGGGGAGATTTTTTTTTTTTTGTTTAAAATTAGGCACCTAAGGAAGACTGCCAAATGTACCTTATGAATGACTGTAGAAAGATGGAAGAATCTTCAGAGAATCCCCACTCATCCCATTTAGACATGGGTCTAAGTAGATTATATAAAATATCAGTGGTTTTGTTCACATCTTTCTATTGATTATACAAAGAGCTGGGAAGTTACAAAGTTTTTAGATGGCTTGGATGAGTTGAATCCCATCTCAGCTGAGGGGCACTGTACTTTGTACTCCCATGTTTAATATTCTGCTCCAGATTTTTTTCCTGTGCATGGTGCTCTTATCCCTGTTGGTGCTTTTCTTCTCTCTCTATTTTTTTGTTTGTTTGTTTGTTTTTTTCCCAAACTTCTTGTATTAATTTCTGTTTTAGGGGTGACATCACAAAAGTAAAATTAGAAATAAAATTAATATCAAGACTGTTTCTGGAGAAGCTCTACTACAGTCATATTTTTTAGCCCAGAGGTTTCCCTTTCAGCACAGTTCATTGGCATTTCCTCTGCAACAGTCACTTCAGTCAGCACCTTCACAGTCTTTTCTAACTTTCTTTTTTTCCAGTTTATCAATTAATCTCCATTGTGACACCTTACTAAATGTTCTGCTGAAGTTCAGATAAAATCTAATCTCTCTCTGTGCAGTTCTTTTGTCTGGAAGATCAGGTATCCTATCAAAGGAAAAAAAAATCAGGCTAGTCTGACATGACCTACCTTTTCTAAAGCCATGTTACATTTTATTCTATTGTCCATTTACCTTCAAGCCTCTAATTATTCTTTCCTTCAAATTTCATCATATGATTAACATGGAGCCTGAGGTGTGAAAGGATAAAAATTTTTGAGTCATGCCTGAGGTGTGAAAGGATAAAAATTTTTGAGTCATTTTTTATTCTCCAGTGTTGGCACAAATGCTGTTATGAGTTCAGCATATTTTGTAGCCCTGCCTAAGTAACATCTTCATTAAAAATCTTTCTGTTTGGTCTGGTATTAATTATATGGCCATTTTTCAGAATCCTGAGATAAAAGGGAGCTTGTGAGGAGGCTCAAGTGCATTAAGGTGTTTAAACTTTGCTTGTTCCTTGACTATGATTATGGACATATACTTACATCACACATTGACTTCACTGAAGACTTCAATTTCATTTGGGAATCACACTGATTTCTACTGTGGTATTTCAACTACTTCGCTAGAGCTACTTTTATTCTCTGGTAGGTGAAAAAGTTGTTGGCATTTTCTTGAACTTTTTCTTTTCTTCAAGGAGCAGTTAATTTTGCCATTTTAAGTTATTTCTTTGTATCAGTCATTTCAGGCTTTCTGCTTTTTCAAATACTGTTATCTGTCCATTTGGATCTGGAGACATCATATGTAGGGATTTCCCTTTCACTGAGATGCAAGTTCCAATAAATACCTGAATATTTGATATAAAGAAATTCATGTGTCCTTCATCAGTGTTCTTTTTTACCTTTTTTTTTTTTTTTGTCTGAGAGGACTAATATTTTCAAATAAATCTCAAGGGAGCTCTGGAAAAGTTGGTTTAAAGTATGTCCTCTCTGCCAAGTAGATTATTTTCCTGGTAAAATAAATAGCTATGCACTGTAAAAATAAGCTTATATTACTTGCACACTTTTTAGAGAGCTTCTGATTACTCAAAGCTTGTTTCCAGTAACTGTATCATTTTTTTAAAGGGAAGAAAAAGGCCTTTATCTTTGTGGTAGGACAACTTTTACAAAAAAACTTGATATGAAGATGTGAAATGAATATTTTAAGTCATTAAAAACTAATAGGCAACAAGACATTTTGCAAAGGAAATGTAAGATGATGCTGCAGTGGCACCACATTGCTCATTAACAATCACAGAATTATTGTGCTCTAGGTTCTTCAGTTGGATGTGGAAAGGAAAAAAGAGCAAATGCCTGTAAAAACATGCCCCACAGTAGTGGACATGCTTCTCCCATTACATGGGGCCTTTGGCTGTCTACATTTAGAAGTGATATGAAATGTCATTGTGTTGAGCCAATTGCTTTACAGGAAAGGAGAAACACAATTAATTAATGCCATTTTGGACTGAAGCTCCTTCATTTCTTTCTCGTAACAGACAAGACCATGATCCAAGCAACCTAATTCAATAAATAAGGGAGTACAGTACAGTTACAAAGCATCCCAACTGAATATTTTCTTGTGAAATTAAAATACCTCACCATCAATGACCATTGGGTGTATATTTTTACTTCTGTATCAACTGGAGAGAAAGATATTTATTTACCTAGTTTGTTCAAATGTTTAGTCAATGAGGTTTTGGAAAGTTACTAATGAAGTAGAGAAGCCAATATTCTCTTTTGCAAGTGTTAAAGGAGGCTATTATGTGCCCATTTGGGAATATGCTGCACCATTTGCTGTCTGCAAAAGGCTTTGCAGGCCAATAAGACATCACAAGTTTCTTAATCCAGGTTATGGAATGAAGCAGAAGTAGCTGTTGTTACCTGCTGAGGTATCCTGATGTTTAGGACTGGAACCAGCCAGTTGCTCTGGGTTTTTTTTTTAATTCAGTTTAACCTGATCTTAAGGAGATTTTAATTTTATCTAAAAGATAATGATTTGCAGCAAAAGGCATAGTACAAAGTTTAATGAGAAGAGTGAATGCAACTAAAAGGTATAAGCCCACATAATTTTACTTAGCATAAATGTTAGTTCAAGGGTTTCTTTTATCCCCATGGCCTCTGATATTGGCTGTATTTAAGCTAAGACACATCATTTTCCCCGGATTATGGATGTTTGCAGAAGACAGTCAAGATTTGGGGCATATCCTTTTTATCTGCATAGTCAATGTTCATCTTTCATGAAAGAAAGGAGGAAGAGGATAGAAAAGTAGATAATTTATTTTCAGGCAGTCTTATGCCTCTAGTCTTTCAGTGTTCATCAGTCCTATTAATTCTAATCATTGCTGTCTGTCCTGTTTTAGATGTTCATGTTTAATTAGCCCAGCTGAACAAATCACATCCTTCCAGCCAGACTGGCTTTCATGCAGATGAGCTCTGGACATTGACAATTAGGCATCTGTTGTCTAGATTACTTTTTTGGAGCAAAGGAAAGAAATGGGCATTTGTAGCGTGTGACTCACATGGTCTATTTTAGACATCTGTGTACACTCCAGTGGGAAGAGCAACATGCTAGAGACACCCGTTTGTCTCCATCAACTATAAAAGAAGCCTTGCCATCCTACACAGATTTAGGGATTGTCAACCTTAGGTGGGGTGATTCTCATCCTTAAGGACTGTCCTTTTACTAGGCTAGGTTTTTACCAAACCAGTGATTCATGACGAAGTCCTGTCTTCATCTTGCAGAGCCGGGAAATTTCCATGTCCCAGAGAAAAACTTCTCATTCTCCCTCTTTGCTTACCCAGCAATTACAGTGTAAATGTACATTATGTAGCTGGGACTGTGTGTGTGTAACTCAGGGGAGAGCTCCTGTTTAGGAACAATCCTGGAAGGGACCCCTCAGTGCTGGCATTAACTTCTTTGGGAGGTTTTGGCTCTTTTTCATGGCACTGGGGTAAAGGCAATGAAAATCTGTCCTATAAGACCTGGGCCGCAGACAGGAATTCCCAGCACTGCTCTTCTCTGTGATCTCCTACAGTTTCAGGACTTTGCCAGCAATCCACTTGCACCTGCAAATGTTCCCACAGCAAGGGGAAAGAAATTGAGGTAATCTGTATGGAAACTCAAGCAAAGCAAAGCTTTCACAGAAACAGTGTTTGCCGTTAGTAGAACCTTGTAGCTACTCCAAAACTGGTGTAATGGTGGACAACTGTAGAAGGGAGGGAGCATTTAGAAACATCTTTAGTGTCTGAGTATGAACATCTTCAACACTTTCATTTAAGCTGAACCTGAATGTGCGTGCTCACATTCAGTGATGAACTCATGCTGGCTTAAGGTTCCTAAGGCCTCATGCAGAACATTACATTAAATAAAGCACCTGTATAGGGTGCTGATAAGATTTCTCTCCAAAACTTTGTCCCAGAAGACTTTCTTTGAGGTTCCCATCACTTCAGCTTTATAAAGCATCAGGTATTTGATCTTCGTTTGGCATAAAACCAGCATGAAGTCATAATGTCAGCATAAAGAGTTTGTTGCAGTGAGCTTTGGGAAATGTGGGGGGGGAAAAAAAGTGATTATGTCCACACCTGACCTGCTACAAAATTTTATTATATTGGTTGATCTGCCAGAGGACAGATATGATATTATTGTCTGTGGACCTTAGATTTTATGCCACTACACTTCTGTGAATTTATCTGCTTATTTCAAGGAGAATAAAGACTGTGATAATAAACCACCTAGTGCAGCTATTAGGATGACAAAGGTGCTTGTATTGCAACTGCAGTAGCAGTTTCTTCCTCAAAGGCAAGCTAAATAAAGTTTCTGGTGCCTGTCAGGAATAACAAAAAGGGGACATTGTCATTGTAATTAAAATTTTTAAAACTTATTTTAATAAAACAAGAGTGTTAGTGCTTGATTTATTCATTTTTAGTTCTATATTTCCTAGTAGAAAAAGGATCAAGAAAAAGTAGACATACTGAGTCTTTAGTACCCCTTTGTGATTCAAACTATAGTCCAATTTCTTGCTGGTGTAGATTTCATTAATTAATAAATCTGGTAATATTCTCAATATCCTAGCTATTCATCTGTGTTACAAAGCACACTAGGGTTTTGGTTTTGAAAGCTAAAATATAGCAAGCTGTTAATGGAATTTATATTTGTGCTCCCAAGAGGTTTAAATGAAGTCTTGAGGGTAACCACAATCCCTGGCGAGAATTCTCTTTCTTATTAAAGCTGACCTGGACAGGACTTGCTTTCAAGCCACATTGAAATTGTCTAGAGAAAAGGAGACAGCACACATTCTTCTTGTACCTCTGCCTCTGGCCAGTCTAGCATAGCACTGCATCTTAGTCATTAGCAAGGGAGAGAAAGAAACCAGTACTTCCCAGTTCTGGAAAAGAAAACCACTAAAGAAAAAATACACTTACTAGATTCCACAAACTAATAATGAAAGGTTTGCTTGATCACCAACAACTTACTCCTGACCTCATGAACTGGAAAATATTTTCTGTTGTCCTTGGGTAAGTTTTGTCAGTGGATTGTCTCAGGGTTTCTTGGGATGCATGAACTAACTTAAAAGGTGACTTGCTTGGATTTTAAAACTTTTATTTATTCAGTACACTTCAGTTTGCTAATTATTTAGCCCAAGCAGAAGCTATCAGCTGCCAGTAACACATTAGCAATAAGCTTTCTGTGATATTCCCTTTACAGAGTTAGCACCTGCATAAAATTCTTGTTCTAAATCACCCACCTGGATCTGCCTCAGTCTCTGCATTAATAAAGCAGGAAAACTGGTAGAGGAAAGTTAATCAATATACACAACTCCCCTCCTAAAAGAAAGTATTATTCGCATATATCTTTTCTATCAAATTGATATTTTAAGGTACATTTTTTTTTGCGTTTACCTAGCTTGAAGTTACTAAAACTATTTTATAAATCCAAAGCTGAGATTTCCTGAGTAAAAACTTGCCTGCTAAATATAAGTTTTCTTGCTAAATTTAAAACTGAATTCTTACAGTAAAATGTATGAAGTTATTTGAAATTGGATGTATAGTGTTATTATTGTACTACTTTTTAATGAGGATGCAAAAGGAAGAATACTGATGGAATACTTTATCTAACTCTGGGCAGTGCCAGCTGCTTTGTAACTGCTATCAAAGTTTAGGAAAAAGAGATCAGCTTCTTTCTAAAAAGAAGTTGAAAATAATCAAAGTACTTAGGGAAGGATTAAAGACGAAAAGGAACATAGGTGTTGTGTGCAGCTTTTAATGGTGGTAACTGATTTTCTGACAGAACTTTAAAAAACTTATACATGATCATGTGCTATTTTTGGAGAGTTATGAGAATCAAATAAATCTGTCTGGAAGCCAGATAACTACTTGAACACAGAATTATCACCCTGGTGACTTACATCAGCCTTAGAAGACGATTTCAACTGTCTTGCTGGTAGATTTGAAAACAGTGTGAAATATATCCAGTCACTGGCCATATGGCATGCATCCACCTTCCAGCATGAAAACCAGTATGTGGCACTAATGTGTATTTCAGAGGCAAGCTAACTTCCAAATGGCTGAAGGATACCAGCCAGCTGCCTGCATGGACAGAGAGAGAAACCAAAACGCAAGGGGAGAGCTCTGCTGAAATCCTTGAAGCCTCCTGTGCCATTGCACCAACTGTTTGCCTTATGGAGCTCGGAGCAAAACCAAACAGGAAAGATCACAGACCTCTTGCACTGCCAAATATTTTGTGGTCGCCAGGAGCCTGAGAGTTGAACTATGAGACCTGTGTGGTATGTGAGAGGGCTGGAAAGGATTGTTTCAAGTTGGGAGGCAGTGACAGCACTGCTGGATCTCAGTAGCCTGCTGAGGTGCCAGACAGCTTCTTCCTTGGAGCTTAAAAAGGAGGAGTGAAGTGATCCAGCTGCTAGGAAGTTTATCCATTAAGGTCAGGTGAAGTACTGACTCCCTAATTACAGTGCTTACCAGAAGGAGCAGAAAACACTCTGTGGAGTTTGCAAAATCAGAGTTATATTTTCTACTTTGAAATATACCCTCCAATCCAAGTCCATTGTGATTGTTTTCCTTTTTTCATCCTGTACTTTAGAAGAAGGAAAATACTTTGTGTCTAGGCATTAGAAATCCTCCTAATACTGCCAGAAGGTGGCCTGGGGCAATAAAGCATTCTCTGATACTTTTTGTTTGACAGACTTTTAACTTACTTGAATACAACTGGAGGGTATGTTGTGAAGTACTGACGTTTAGGCAGTTTTTCCTTGCTCCTTGCACCCAGATATTTGTTTTTTGCAGTAATTGTGGTGATCAAATCCTTGGGATGCCTTTCTCCCATGGGGTCATAATGTGTTTGGAGTGAAAGAAATATGTGCTGGTTTTCTGCAACAGTACCAATCAGACCAGTTACAAATCCTGCTTTCGGCTGCTGTTGCTGTTCCCTGGCCAGAAACCCTCCTCATTCAAGAGGCTGCTTTTTCCCCTTCTCCCTCTGCTTCCCTGGCTTAGTCCTATTTCTTTCTCCTCTCCTCCTCCTCCTCCCTCTTTTCTGAAACTCATTGTTCTTAGATTGAAAGCAGACACCGACACCACCACAAACTGTTTGATTTGGTTTGAAACAGCCCTTCCTGTGCATTCTGTGTATACAGAATGATTTGTTAGTGATTCGGATCAGGCACCATTCACTGGAGAGAGCAGCAGGGACTAAGACGTGCATGCTGAAAAGTTCTTTATGAGGAGAAACTGCACTAATCATAATGTAAAGACTATTCCTGACCTTAGAGGTCCCTCAGGAGCAGGGCACCAACAACAACAGGGCACCAGCTGTGAAAAAAAATCCCTTGAGATCTCACTGTATGGGGGCTGGCAATGTCTTCTGACCATACTGGACCCAGTATAATGACATAAAAGGATTTTTAGCTCTGTTAAATTTTAGCCTGTATTAAATATACAGGCATACATTGCCACTTGATCAGTCCTTAAGAGCAGCTGAAAAGTTTAAGTTCCCATTTAAGCCACAAGGTCACTTCTGAGTGAGGTCTAGTTTTTTCAGATGTGAATCATCAGAAAGACAACTGATTTTTTTTTTTTTTTTTTTTTTTTTTTTTTTGAGCCCTGCTTAGTTTAGTCCCTAATGAAGGACAAGAGAATATGATTTTCCAAGTAACTCAGTTCATTTCATGGTGGATTTGACTTTGATCATAACTATTGGGAGTATTGGGAGTTTTTTTAGTGTTTTAGAGGAGTTTGTCACAACTGAGTGTGATTTGTGCTGTGAAGGAGGAGTGTGAGTCAATTTTTTAAAAAACAGTACCAAAATAATCTTTATTAGGCAAATACTTCAAGGCTGTTAGCTTTTCCTCCTGTAGTCAGTAACAGAAGATTTTTCAACTTTGTAAATAAAAACCTGCAACTGCAAATGTTGCACATCCTCACTTTCTCTGCTGTTTGGGACGCCTTGTTACACATTCCATCACAAATTGAAGGGCTTTGCATTGAAGGGCACATTCCCAGCCACTCTGGGTAATCTGACTGAATTCTTTTGTATCCTTCTGAGTGATGAAACACAGTAGCCAGGAGTTTGCAATAAAAGCATTCACACCTCTGTGAAACTTGCTCCCTCTGGTGTTTCCGCAGAGCCAGTGCTTGCTGACTTTTCAATCCAGGGTTATAATATAATTCAATTACATTATAGTAATGAGGGCATCTGTAATTTGTAAAATTATTATAAAAACTTACTATATCTTACTTTAAAAAAAACCAAACATGAAAAACAAAAACAACAACAACAACAAAAAAAAGCCAACAGATTTTGTTCAGTCAGTGTAGAAACACTCAGGTGTCACTGCAGTGAATGCAAAGAGCCACACACATACCTTCCCATCTTGGTCTGAATGCTATCTTCCCTATATATAATCCTTTCATTTTACTATAGTATTTGATTGCATTCCCTGCATTCCATTCCGTTTATGGATTTAAAGAAAAATAATTTGTCTAACTTTGGAAGCTTTATGTAGAAAGCACTTGTTACTTTTTAATACAATGTAAAGCTATTTGTAGCTGTCAAGCTGGGAAGAAAAATACATGTAAGCATGCTTCTGATTTAAGTCATTCCCAGTTCTGCTGTGTTAGAACTTGGACATGTTCTAAAATTCAAATAAGATTGACTGGATAAAATACGAGGCTCATACCCTGTAGGCAAAATTTGTACATATCAATTGAAGTGTTTCTTGCATGCCTAAGGTTGTAAGTCACTCAGACAAGCGTCTTACTGCACTGTGGGGAAATGCTGCCACCTGTTTGGTTTAGTTCTCTGCACTTAATAAGCCAGAATACTTTCCCCAGTCTAGGACTCCTGCAGTCTTCTTTACATCTATTTTGTTTGGCTCAAGCAAAGGATATTTTAAACAAACTGGAAAGGAAGAGTTTAAACTTCCCATGTGAGCATTGTGAAAGGTGTTTTTAGATTGGCATGTTACAGGGCATGTTGCTGAGCTTGCAAGTGGCATAAAAAGTTACTGCCTGTCAGGTGAGATGGAGTGACTGATTGTATATGCGTACATTAAACCTCTCCCCACAGTGAAACAAAACACTCGCCTCAATGAAGGATTAAAGAAAGCAGGTACAAGTTCTCGTCTGCCAGATGCTTAGATTTGCTTATTTGATCTCCTGTAATCATCTGTAACAGAAATGAAAATGAAAGCAAGAGTAGGAGCAAAATCAGCTTGTGTCTTTTGAGTGAATAAAGTACTATTAGCTGATGCTCTTGATGCTCTGTTTCTTACATTGGGGAGAGTAAGATCCTTGTAAACCCTTATGCCACTGGAGTCAGTGTGAATTTTGTCATGGGACTATGAACAAATCCTTAAGAGGCATACTTCTATCAAGCTATAAAATATCTTACTGTAGTGCACAGTCGTCTATGGTCAAATAACAACCAAGAAGGACTTTTATTACCACAATGTTTCTGGTGAGCTAATCATGAAAGAGCATGAGGTTTAATAAAAAATCCAAGAAACTCTTATTATAAGCTCTCTATATTTTTCTTTTCCTAACAGCATGTGATGCTTTACTCATACCTTCTAGTAATGTATTTCTGTAGAAGAATGATTGTACATGTGGAAAAAGTCATAAGTAATTCAAATGACTAACAATTAAAGGAGCACATAAAACTGTATAGTCCTTTCTCTAAAGAATCTTGAAGTCTTTATGTATAATTTAAAGTTTCTTTGAGTACTGTTTCTGTTTTATTCTATCCACTAGCCCATAAACTTAGAACTATAATAGTAATAATGACATTTTCCATATAAATGTATTTATCTTTCTCTGCAAATACATATTACACGCATGTGCATAATATATGCAAATTGGATTTTGTTTTATAGCAATTTTTAGTAATGAACACAGATGTGAGCAAATTCTTGAGAGAATATATCTCTCAGGCATGTATCTGCTATGCTATTTTCAGACAGTTATGTCTTTGATACTCAAATGGTTTTCTAATGTCTGAAAATTTGCACTTAAAAAGGAAAAAGAAAATATTACTTTTACATGTCATTCTTTTTGTTTATCTTGAGTCTTTATACAGCAGAGAAATTAATTTGAAAAAGCAGCTGTGATGTAGCCACTATTGCTGATATAATTTAACATTGGTCTTGATAGGAGTGTTTTAATGAAAAAACATACTTTATGTCTTATATCACTATAAACTGTCTAAAACCAGCATTGATTCAGGAGACATTTCCATAGTCAATTAATTTCTTCCAGCAGAAAGGTAGTAATAAAAGAAAGCACATACAACAAATGATATTAACAGAATAATCTCACATTAATGTTCACATGTCAGTCCAAAAAACTAAATGAATGAGGATGTTGTCTGATTTTTGTAGAATGTAAGGTGCTGAATGCAAACATTGTGTGCATATGTCATTGACTTTGGCAGGAATGGTAATTTAAAGACTAAAGGAGAAGTGGGTCTCCTTATATGTCTGTTTTCTTGGAACTTAATAACCAGTCCTACAGTCTGGAAAACAAAAGAGCTGTTTGTGTGTCATCTGGTTTCTTCATAAATATTCAGGGAAGACTTTTGTTGCTCTGTGGAAACTGCCTCTACAAACATTTTAAATATACAAATACGAATTGTTCATGCAGTGTTTGCTTTCATAAATACTCCATCCTGTTTGGCTAAGCCCCATGAAAGTGAAATTTGAATGGCAGCACTTCCTTCCTTGCAACCTAGCAAGGGTTCGAGTGGTAACCAGGCACTTGCTTTCTGCTTTTCCTCATCAAACTGTTTCATTACAGTTGTAGTGAGAGAGCAAGAAAATTGGAGTAGAGCTGTTGGTGGTGGAGGTGCATGGAAACCCTCCTGCTCCGCAGCCTGTCCAGCCAGGAGAACAGCGTGCCCAGGAGTGCCCACTGCTGTCATGAGCAGGGTGGGTTCCCAGCCACCTTCTGCCAGCTCTGCCAGCCTGCAAGAAACCTGAAACACTGAGTCCTGTCAAGTTTGCATTAACAGAAACAGCCACAGCATTTTATGATATACTCTGTAAATACACTATAAATGTAAGAGATACTCTGTAGTCACTTAAATATTTTGAGGGAGATTTGCAACTACATGATCTTTAAGGTCCCTTCCAACTTAAACCATTCTATGATTCTATTATTTTATATCAAATATATAAATTGACTTTAATTTCCAGAATTTCTTGCTAGTAGCTGCAGAGATCCATACAAAAGTGGCCCCAGAAAGCCAAGAGTTCTCATCTGTTTGATGTGTTGTTGGGATAATGTTAAAACAGGTGAAGAATCAAACGGGGAGAGATAAGAATATAGAATCGCAAACAGAGCACCCAGAAAAAATTTCTTCATAACTTTTAAATAGATTTCTGTGGACTCTAAACTCCAAAATTCTTGCTGAAAACTTGACCAGCAATGACCTTTTCAGTGCTTTAGGTATAATTTTAACTAATTTCTTCTTTTCCATAAGAGAGTGATGAACTCAGCACACAGGCTTTGCAGACAATAATTTCATTTAGTTGTGCCATTTTTCAAGCATTTTTAATGGCAGCCGTACATCTTGTTAAATTTCTGGAAAGCAGCTGTTTTTTCTTTGTTCTCAAGCTGATGGCTTGGCCATAAAATAATGGAGTCTTTGTGCTCATGAAGATAGCATTAGGAAGTGCTCCTCTCAACCTGCCTGTAGCAAATGAGCTGGTACAAATGGGAAAGAGATGGTCTGCAATGAAAGTGCCATGAAATCAGCTGTCTGTATCTCTTTTGTTTGGATAAATTTCAGACTTCTTGTTCAGCTTAGCAAAAACTGTGATTACCAGAGCTGTGTTGCTGCTCTTTGCTGAATTCATTCCTCTTACTGCCTACTAGTAAATTTTTCTGATGTGACTATAAGTGTCATTATCCATGTCACAGTGATAAACATGAACACTAGCATCACTCATTAAAGCAGTGGATGGACGTGGGGATGCATATTCATTGGTAATATAGAATCACAATACTTTAAGGAACTGTAGAAAATAACTTGCATTTAGCCCACCACTGCCAAAAAGGTGGGTTAGGTGTTTTAACAGATGGTTTTCTAGCCTTTTTTTAAAGACCTGCACTGATAAAGATCATACAACTTCCTTGGCAGCTTTTCCAGTACATCAGTACCACTCAAATCAGAAACCTTCTTATCATTTCTAATCTAGGTTTACAGAAGTGTAAGATTATTGCTTCTTGACTCATTGACATTGGTCTCAGAGGACAGGTTGTTCCTTTTTTCTTTTTTTGCCCCAAGCATGAGCTTTCTACATGCTTGAAAACTGCTATGATTTCCCCCTTAGATTTATGTATAAGCTGTCAAATAATCACCCAGTGTTTTCCAGTAAGCCTTCCCCCTACACCCATGCCCTGACCTCTCATCCTTGCTGTTTGAGGACCACTGCCATTTGTGACTGTGGAACTCCACGTTTCAATTCTGTTCCATCTTTTAAAAGTTTTGTCTTGAAATTTAAGGTTTCAATAACTAGAGAAACGGGGAAAAACAAACAGCTGGGATTTGTGCTCCCGGCAGCCATGGTGTCTAAACCAGGACACGGTTCTTGATAGCAGGGGGGCTGCGGTACTTGCAGGTGACGGCGGTGCAGCCGCCACCGCGGTGCCGGTGTCGGTGCCGGTGCCGCGGGGCTCCCACTCCCGGGGCCCCCCTCGCTAGATGGCACCACCGGACCGATGGACCTGGGAGGGAAAGAACGCTAGGAAGGATGAGCGCCTGCTCCGGGAATTTGCTCTTTCTCTCTCCACTGCCGTGTGGCTGGACTGTTGAGATGGAGAACAAATACGCACACGGGGAGGCCTTGCTTCCTCCAGCTGTGGCGGCTTCTTAGAGATCAATGAACGCCTTTATACTGAGTTTCACTGCGCAGTCTGAATGTGCCCTGACTCCTTGTCGTTTCAGCTCTTTGAGTCTTATCCCAATGGCTCTTCTTGGTACATCTCCTGTTAATATTTCTTTAATACACAGGGACTGAAAATATTCTTCTTCAGCCAGATCTATGCAGCTCTGTAGGCAAGAACCATGAAAAGCACTTAGTATGTGTTTGATTTGAGAGCTGTATTAACAAGGTAGCTAGGGTGAGATCCCAGGCAAAAAGAGTAGGTTTATATATTATAAATTATGTATTCTTTAATTTTATGTATTAAAATGTGATGGTAAGCATAACAGCAGGTGGTACATCACCTACAGTAAGAGTAGTAATTGTTGAACACTACTTGTAATAAGTCATAAAAATAATGAGATCACGGAAAGCACATGACTGGTAACTGTGTATACACAGGAAAGTCATAAACATGAAACGAGAACAGCCTGTCGCAAATCTCCCCTGGTCACACTCTTCTGTAATGTCTTATTTTCTGATAGGTTATTCTGATGCAATTTTAAATGCCTCAATTTACCCAGAGTTCTTCTCCCTACTCCAGTGTCATGGTTTTGCATGGGAAACCAAAACCACTACCCATTCTTGTGGTACTTGTTGCTTGCAGCTTCCCACTGCCCATCAGATTGTTCTTGATGTGTGCATGTGGCATCTGTATAAGAATGTTAGTTATGTAGGAAGTAAAATGAGTCTGCTTACAGCTCTTGGTCCATCTGTACCCATTTGGAAAGTCTGCCGCTGTAGGCCCAGAGGTTGGAATTAACATAATTTGTTCTTGTCAGTGCACAGTGTCTTGGGAGACAGAAAAGGATTATTTCTTGTTTTAAGAAAAAATATTGTTTTTCTTTAATATACATATATATGTATCTATATTTGTGTGTTAGTATGTATGTGTGCAAATATAAGAGGTAGATGATGCTGCTGCTTCCAGGAAAAACATTTCTGAGAACTTCCTTCTTACTGCAAAAAGTGCCTCAAAGTAGCTGATCCATTCAAAGCTTCAAAAAGAGTTGAAACTCTTCTCTCTTCTCTCAGAGCTATTTTAATTTGAGATCTCAGAAGCAGGGATAACCTGTAATGTCTTCTTGGTGAAGCAGGACAGCTGATTAGGATTTTTAGTTTATCAGCAACTGTAGTCTGTGTGTCATTGTAAGATATCTGTCTACTGTATTTTATTTCTTCATTATGCACTTCATTTCCACACCAAGCATAAAAGCACATTTTACACAAGCCAATGGACTCAAGTAACTTTCATCAATTCATAATTGAATATTTTACTTCTTGCCAAATTAGACTGCGGCAGCATCCTGAGCGGATCCTATTTCCCACCTCCTTAGCTGCATTCAGTCGAACAAAACAATTTCCTTCTTCCATCCTGAATTGTTTTGCAGTTTTTTTAGGATGTCTTTGCCAAGGGATATATTTTAAAGGTGTGTGAATTGACAAGAGGTAGAGTTTAACAGGCATCTATTTAAGTATGCAAAATTTGTTGGGAAAGTAGGTGCGGAGTGCAAATAGTTGTAATGTAGACAGAGATTTCCAGAATTTTTATGGTAATTTCCTACTATAGGTTGCCTTCCTGTAAATATTAATACCATAGCAATACTTATATAACAAATGATCCATGTAAATCTTTAACAGGAGGAAAAAGTGTGGGTTGTGTTGCCTTGAGCAATCACTATGCCACCTTTCAGTCTTTTACTTCCAAGCATAAATAAGTGTGTTGCATAAATCCTAACAGAAGACATTTTTTACAATGGAAAAAAGCAGATTTTTCCACCTGCAGATTATTCACTTTAAGTATTCGCACAGTGCAGTAGGGAGGATCTGGAGAATCAGACTAATTTAACTGAATGTTTGTCCAGCAAAGGATATTTACCTTTGCACAAGTTTAGTGTTCAGCCCACAGGTTGTGACAGTGTCCTCAGAAATTGTTTGGTTTCATACAGTTCGATAAATCTGGTCCATTACACTGCAAACTAGCATGGTAATGTAAAGCATGGAAGTGAATTCTTTTGAGAAATAAATAATTTCCTCTAAAATATAGCAACAGATCCTGTCCTACCTCCAAAGTACATCCTTCCTGCTTTGTAGTGCACTGGGGAAACTTTGCTACAAATAAATATATTTATATTTATATAAATATTAACATAAAACCAGAAGGAAAAGAAAAAAACAAGTCAATAAATACTCTCTCCAAGACTTGTATATCTAAAACTATGGAAGGTCATTCAAACTCCCTACATCAAGACAACTTCCTTACAAGTGTCATGTGTCAGCAGTCACAGTGAAGTCAGGCTGCAGAATTTGCCACATATATGTGCTTCTTGTAACTTATTTTATTTGTGTTCTTACCCTTTTCTAAAGGAAGGGATTTGCAAGCTTGGATGAGATGGGGCAAGAACTGCAGAGTGGGGCTACCTCTGGCTGTGGGAGCAGTTAAATCAGTCATTTGGGAGCACCAGTAAGAACAGAGAACATATGAAAATAGCCTGGATTTCTCTTTCAGTATCTGTGGATCTCAGTAAGCAGTAGGAATAACACTACATGCAAAAGCCATGCCAGCATCTGGCTGTGGCATTGCATTCCTAGGAGTCTTGATTGTTCTGCATCCGGGACACTGCTGATGTGGTGGGAGATGAGGCAGAGCTAGCAAGGAGGAGGATGAAGATTAGGAGCAGATTGAAAGAGGTTCTTCTTGATAGGAAATGGGGGGGACTGTCAGGAAATTGTACTTTTTAAGCTTGCTTTAAAAGTTTTTGGACAAATGTTGTTAAGAAGCTATGTTTTCAATAAATGATACAGCCTCACCTTGAAGATGACTTTGGTTAGGGCCAGCCCTTAAAGCTTGCACAGCCTTGAGGTTCTGGGCTGTCCATCAGAGGTCTTTGTTTCTACCCATGCTACACAGGGGGAAAAAGGGGGTGATGTTCAGCTAAGAAATGTCAGAGCAGTAATAGCTTCTAATTTAGACATTAGGACTTCCCTTTAAATATAGCTAAAGGTTCTGTGCTGTCCTGACGACCTTTGTCATGGGAAACTCACCTCAGAAAGGAGGGAGAGTGGTGGTTCCTGCCTTACAATACTAAGCCAGAAGAAAGAACATCTGCTCTTAGCTTCCTTAGGAAAATTTCTAGCCAATCAGATCATTTTTGTTGGAGACCTATCTTTAGCTACCAAGACATTTTAAATTTTGCAGTAAATTTCTCATAGGCCACAGGAGTAGAAAATAAGTAGAAGAGGAAATGACCCATGAAATATTTGCAGAGGTGATGTTTTGTGTGTATTCTGCTAAAATGTTTCCCTGAGTGCATTAAGTGTTTATATAGCACTGCAGCCACTATTAATCCAAGTAGTCATGTTTTTCCTAGCCCACCACGGACCCTTACCTTATGGTCACCCCCTTGAAATTAATCAAAGTGAGCACAGAGTTGTCATCACTGGAAAATAGTTTATTATTTTAGAAAAGGTGATCTATTTCTGCCTGACCAGAGCTGGATGTTGCTAAAAATATTGAGAATGTTAATGTTACGTGGGAAGTAAACATCTTCTTTAATAGGTACACAGGCAAAATAGGCAAATGAAGAACCAGTTGTTCCTGTAGTTCAGCTGGTAATATGTGATTAGTTTAAAACTCAAGTGCCACATGCAGAGGGCTTACATTGTGATCATAAAAATACCTACTTTTCTGAGAACACAGGAGGAATAGTTTTTTCTTTAATTTGATTGGACGTGCTAAAACATGTTCCCTGTTTAATAGTGTGTATTATTAATAGAATGCAACCTGTCCTTAGTACTGGTTTGGTTTTCATTTCGCCTCATTTCTTACCTCCTCTCTTCTGACTGATTTTCAGGGTGGTTTTTTGTTTCCCCTTTTCTGTCCCATTTCTGTTTCATTTGTATATTCAGGAGCAGCTTGAAAGATACTGATGTGTAAGCAGCTACCCATATATCTGGCACATAAGCTAATTCTTAGCTACAACAAGCACAGGTTCATCAGGTTGCAAAGTTCAGCCTCATGACAGGCAGAAACTCACTGAGGTGTTATTCTGAATTTCTGGTCTTCACTGACCAATTCACCCGTGCTCCCTTTTCCCCCCTCTTTTATCACAGAAATGCTGCTTCACTCTTTTTTTTTCAGGTGAGAATGAGAGATTTGGTACCATAATATTAAAATCTCCTTTGTCTTTAAACTTAGTATCCTCTTTTCTTCTCCTAATAAATGAAGAAGTGTAAATAGCTGGTGTTCTTCCTGCCTGAACTGGACCAGGATGTTTAACCCTTTGGCCTTTTAAGAAATAGCACAATTTTTTCTAAAGAATTTCTCAGTCTTTCTAAAGAATTGAGACAATTGCAGAAAACATAAAAGTTTAAAATAGTTGATGTCTGTCACTCTTCATTTTTGTTCTTATGACATTTGCCTCTTCCTAACCTCCTATCTTCCAGGACTGTCACCCTCTTATTCTGTTGTTAAAAGTTTTTATCTCCCGGGGGAAGGAGAGGATGATTTATCTCTTCCTGCTGCTCCCTGTTCCTGATATCTGCCCCATCCCAGGCCTTCAGAATGTAACCATATTTTGTCCAGTCATTCCTGCGTCACCCTCCATTATCTTTTCTTATCTTGCTTTATGTAAACATTTCCTTCCCTCAGTCTCTCATTTTGCTTCTGCTGCTCCTCCTAAAACACACACTTCAGCTTAAATGAAAGGCAGTAAAAGACATCTTGCCTGATGTAATTTTAACCATCACCCCCTATCTCTTCTACGTGCTTTCATTAGATGAAATTTAAGTTCTTTTGCAGAATCTTTCATGATGAAGTTATTTTTCTTGTGTTTCTGTTGAATGTACATGATAGTTTTTAGATTAGTTTATTTAGACAGGAGAAGAAGACAGCAACAATGGTCAAAGTGTCTCTGTTCACTCTAAAAACCTGAAGTGCTGTAAGGCTACATTGGATAGGAATATACAATTAATATAGCTGTCTGTATAATCGCTGATTATAAGAGTTATTGCAGCTCTACTCTGTTAATCAAATTAATAACTGTTACATACAAGCCAACATTAGACAAAAATTAGGGAAGAACTAGAAGTTCTTTCTCATGGCAAAGCTGCAGAGAATTTGGCTATGGGTATTAATAGCTAATGTATCATATTGCCTTTAGATTTAAAAGAGAGAAAAGTCACATTTCCAAATACTACTTTCATTGTAAGAGATTGTTAGTTGTTAAAGCCACTAAATACAAGCTACAAATTGGTAGTGTAAAGTTTATTTTTCTTGGCTGAATTCTAGGAATTTTTTTTAGCCTCATACTTCTCTGCTTAGCTAAATGGTATAAATAGCAGATAAATTATTTTTGATTTAAACAAGTAGGTGCCCCTCAGAAGCAGTGACAATACTAAGAAATACACTGTCCCTGTGTTTTAGTTCTGGACTAAAACCTTGCCAGAAAGGTGCCTCTTGAACATTTGCCCACTTTATAATCCAAATACCAGTTAAAGGATGAAAACTGCAGTGTCCTAGCAGTGCAGATTTACTGGCATTGAGTCCAAAGGAGTCCAGAGCCAGGTGGGTGTGAACTGACCCTGCCAGGGAGAAGCGGTGTAATGCAGAGCACAAAAGAAATCCAGAATTACTTTTTCCACAAATAAAGATATTTTATTAGAACATCAAACTGCACACTTCAATAAAGTAAATTTGTGACTATAGTAGAGGGGGGTCGTTGGCTTAAGGACTGGATTATTATCTGCGCTGGAAGACACAACAAGCATTGTGCAGCCTCTCTCTGAGTATGGTCTGGGGTTCTGCATTTCCAGCATTTCCAGCTACATAATTCCCATCACACTTGCTATCACAACTCTGTTACACACAGTTAAACTGCAAGTCAAGGAAATGTCAGATAAATGTCAGATTAAAAGTCAGATTAAATGTTAGAATAAAAATGTCAGATAAGACAAGAAAAAATGTACTCCAAACTGGACATAAAAGGAACCTCTGATAATATAGATAGAGGAAATGATATTGCTTTGAAAATACACCAGGATGTTGATCTGATAAGAGGCTTTGGCAGGACCTTAATATGTGGTGGTTCTAGACAATTCATTTTAATTGTTTCTATTTCCATCTTCAGCTTAAAAAGTATATCTTTTTTTTTCTGAAAGGATACTTGATGGACTGCAAAAGCAATAATTGTTTTTGACAGTGTATTTGGAAGATTATTATGAAGCCCTAGAGAGGCTACTTGCTAATTTGCTATTCCAGAGATTTAAGATAAACTTCAAGTTGTTTAGTAACAAGAATGGAAATTGAAAAATTGCATTTGTTCATTTGTTCCATGGTAACATATAAATTATGCATTCCAAGGTTGTGTATAAAATGCTTAGATATTCACTTTCCTGCTCCACATCATTGGATTAAGTTTTCTCATAAGGTCATAGGAGTTAAATATGTTAATTCTTATTTTGACTGTCACAGGCTTCTTGTTCTGATTTTTTTATAAAATACTTCTTTGTATTTTGTGTAAGTGTTCACACTGCCAAAGAGCCAGAGCTTACTAATGAAGCCTTTGGCCTGCTTGACGGTAACTGAAAATAGCAGAGAATTTGAGGGGAAAGTTGGAACAGTTGTTTTGTTAATGTTTTGCTTTCACTGATTTATGGGTATGTATTAATATATGTCAATGTCCATAGAGCTGTATGTTAAGTGATATTCATAAAACAGAGAGAAAAACGTAGCACTTTTATTTTAGGCAGTGCAAAACCATCAGTTATAGATCTAGCAGTGACCACAAGTCCTCCACTTTGATACACTGAATTTGTGGACCAACAGAACTTCCCTAAAATTTGCTTATATTTCCATTTTTAACAGTATTTTCCAATTTGGATGGCCCATAAGGATTGTCAGGGAGGTTTTACAGGCTAGAGAAATTTCTTATTTCTCCTGAACAGTGGATATTCTGATGAATTACTTCTTTGTTTTTCAAGACTCAAGCTGTATGACAGTTGCATAATCACTCATTTTTGCTTTTCGCTGTTGTCTCTGATAAAATATTTCTTTTCTGATTTCTCACTGGTGCTTTGCTTAATAGAGTTTTCTTCTTATTTTTATTGTTTGTTTGCTTTAAAAAAACATAGTGAAACATATGCCATAATGGGAAAAAAAGCTTCATTGGTCACTAGGAAATCATTCAATTTGATTTTGAAGGCTTGACATGATGCTTTTTCTCCATCACATGTTAAAGCTTCCACAATTCTTTCTGCCAGCAAGGTGCCTATGGCTGTACTATACTCATCAAAATTGGCTCCTACCCTGGGTTAATGAGCAAGTTTTTTGGCTTTTATTTTATTTGGCTTTCAATCAAATCTTGCAAGCTTTGGTGGTTAAACTCATTTACAGGTATGAGTTTCTATGCCACTAAACTGTCTTCACCAGACAAAATAGTATGTTAGGAATTAAGTCAAACTCTGCTTTCCTGGGCCATGCTGGCCTAATTACAGTAGAGTATGCTTTAATGAGGATTCTTCTGAGCTGCCTCTGCCTGATATGGCAAACAGCCCAGAGGCAAATTTCAGATCCCAGTGTCAAGAACTGATTCATTGCTTGTCTGCAATTAACAGCTGGGCTTCAGGGTCTAGATAGAAAGCTAGAATAAGACTCTCTTTCAGCTGAGGTATTGAACCCAGAGTTGTTGACCTTTTCCAATGCGGATATAGATCAAAGGCCAAATATAATAGATTTGTCACATAGAAGATAATGCACAGATTACGGAGAAATAAGACAGTTTTGATTAGATTAACTCAAAGGCTTTAAATTGCACATCAAATAATGGTCAGAGACCATTTGGCTCTCAGTGGAAGGCATTTCATAAGGACAGAAAAACAAAGAGCAAAGAGGAGTAAAACAGATCTTTTTGTCTGAGAGTGATAAGAGTGATAGGTCACTGGTTTTATAAATTAACTTTATCATCTTTATTTCAATTGTTTGTACCTGTAAGAGTAAATGCTAAGCCTGCTTTGTTTGTGTGTCCCCCTTCCTTCTCATCTAACGTTGTGCACTTTCCAAAACACAAAAAGAAAAATTGTCATAGGATAGCATATGAAATATTATTGCTAGTTATAATATGGAGAAAAAATGCAGATTCTGCTCCTAGAAACTCTATTGCTCATCCCAAACAATATTCATGCCTCAGGAAAGAAGGAGGGAACACAACAGGAAACCTTCTTTCATAAATCTGCTTTGTTTAATCAAAAATGTCATTGTTCTTGGCTAGCTCTCAAGGCAAATGTCATGGCATCCCATAATGCCGGCTGCAGGAACAGGCTTGTATCCCTGGTACACAGTGTTACACAGCCTAAATACAGCAAAGAACTGGAAGAGTGGCCTGGTTGTAAGTTGGGAGATTTTGCTTGAGAGACTCTTCTCGGATATACCAATCTACTTTTTGGGAAGAAATCTGCCAAGTTGTAGTACAGAATAATACATTTTTGCCTCCTGTCTAATTCCAGGGATAGCAGCCAATTTGAATTTTCTTTTGGAAGACTTTTGTTCCCTGCCATTTGTATATGTTTGAATGTGTAGTGTATGGAACAATGTTTAGCACCCAGCATCCTTCAGTCTTTCTTTGATACTTCTCTTTCAAACATGCATGTTCTCTTCCATTAAAGTTCAAGTGGTTTAAATCTTATTTTTTTCAAACTAGAGAACAGCATTACTCACATACCAGAAAGCTAAGTAATGTCTGGGATTTATTAAATCATTCAGCAAAGTTGACCACAGACAGTTGCATATAGAACAAGTGCTGGAAGAAAAATAATCTATGATGATGTTCATTATAACACACACAGACTGAGAGCCAAATACTTGGTATCATTTCTGTCTCTACAATTATTATATTTCTTTTTAAACCTTTAACTAGCTTGACAGTTTTGATTATAGAAGGTTTGAGCACAGAGGAAATATGTAGGGAAATGTTATGTTAATTTGACATCTTGATAAAACAGCTATGGGCCTTAACAAGATGAATATTTATTGGTGACTTTAATGAATAGGTAACTTTTACTGCCAAGTTAGTGTTGTTACACACTTTTAAAAATCTTACATTCCAGGTGTATTTGCAAAATTCTATTGCTGTTTTATTTGGCAAAAAGAACATTATTGAAGCTGAAATTGGAACAGGGCAGTTTTTTGCATCTGTTCCTAGTATTCCAAATACATACAAGTATTTGCCAGTTTATCAACCTTTCATAGATAAAGTGCTACTTGAGAAAAATGCAAAAATAATAAAATGGATGTTACTGATCAGTCAATGCTAACGTAAAGTGTCAGAATAAGTGAACAGGTGTTCTTTGGAATTTTAGGCCCTTACTACTTTCTAAACATTTAGCTCATTTTACAATCACAAACTGAGTATCCAAAACCTGAGCAAAGGCAAAAAGAAATAATTATTTCCTGCACGAAACTATAATCTGAAATTTCTTTGCTATTAACTATTGTAAGCAAAAGAACATCAAACAAAATAACTATGAAAATTCCACAATAAAAGAGAAAAGTCAAGCAAACTTATTTCTGCTACACTGAATCCTCTTGGTTTGATTGGGGGTTTTAGTTTCTATTATGTTATAGCCCAGAGAAAATTTTAAACTTTGCTTTGCCTTATTTTAATTGTGTTGCTTGCACATAAAAGGATATTTGTTGTGTGGATTAAGTGGTTTGGGAGCAGGATTGGATAACATAATTATGTTTTCATTTTTTTAGAAAACTGTGGGATGTATTTCCCAGAAGTGAAAAATCATCCAGACAAATATTTACAAAGATGTCCCGAGTCTGTAAAAAAGTGGCTGAAACAACTGAAGAATGCTGGGAAGATTCTGCTGTTAATTACCAGTTCTCACAGTGACTACTGCAGGCTTCTGTGTGAACATGTTCTTGGGTAAGTGCAAAGTCCATTTCAAATTATGTCTGCCCAACAGCAACTGGAGATAAGCCTGAATTATTGGGAAGCTAATTTGAGTTTTGTTTATGTATGATGAATTATTTGGTTCCGAGTTTTCTGCTGGGCCCCTTTCTGGTAGGGTGTTACAGGCAACTTGGGACAAAGCAGTCCATCTGTGAGCCTGTAAGCTGTATCTGACCCACAACACACTTACAACCTTCATCCTTTTCGAGGCATTGTGATGGGATTGAAGATGCCAGGGAATTATCTTTCAGGTTAATATCCTATACACCATCTGATTCCTAATTTTATTGTAAACTTTAGCTAGACTGTCTTATTTAAGCCACTTCCTTTCTTGCTTCTCCAGCAGTGAATGCAACTTAGTAGTATGCAACTAGCATTTCCTTGCAGTAAATCTGCAGGAAAATCTTACCAATACTTTTTCCCATTAGTGGTTTCCAAAAGATGGCTGTGCACAAGAAATGTGCTTCATCACAGCAGAAAAGATAACACAGGCAGTTCATTGCACCTGGCAACCGGTTGAGATTGTAGTTGCTGATCACAACAGCTGTTTTTAGCATAATGTTAAGAGCATGGTTGGTCAAGTCAAATTCAGCGAAATTCAGCAGAACTTTCACTTACCTAGAAAAATTAATTAATCAGTGGTGCAAATAGTGAGATGGGTGACAGTGCAACTGTTAATTTATTATTAATCAAAGAAATAAAGTCGTTCAATGTGAGCCTACCTTGCCTATCAGGATATGCCAGGGAACAGCAGAATGAATACAACAACACTGTAAGAAAATCACAGGTAAGGTAAAAGACAGAGCTACCTTCCAAAACCAGTCCTGCCAGTATCACTTCTCTTTTGTACTCTCTAGGCTAAATGCTAAAATGAAGCATCAACTGTGCCAGTTCTCACTGCTTTGCATGAACATTATACTTGCTTGTTTGAGGGGCAAATTTATCTCCTGGCAAAAAGCAATTCTCCTTTATGAGCAAGATGCCTGTGAATTAACTCTTTTGTGTAAATCTGTCTAGTTATTTCCTAAATGAAAATTTGGTATAAACGTAAATTCTTGGCCACTTACAATGATTTTAGCTTTCTGTTCCTCGGCGAATAGTGTTCAGCTGTTTAAGGTAGCTGTAGAAATATGCTGGAAGACAGTAAGGAAGAAATCAAAAACAATCAGTTGCCTTTCAAAACACCAAAAAAGATATCCTGCAAGAAGGATACTGCATCACTCTCCACATAAGTGTAGGATGTTCTACAGTATTTATTACAATCATATTTTCCAGCGATTCATGCAGTGTGGCTTCCTAGTAGCTTTTGAAGAACTGAGTACTCCACTGTCCATTAGATTTTAGTGAAGTGGGGTTATTTTTCTTAAAATCTAAACTTTTTATTGGTTTTGTTTGTTCTGTGCCTCTCATATCAGACAAAAAGACTTTACATATCTGTGCTGCTTTTTGCTGTATTGGAATATAGTTTAGGTTCAAACTTATTATCTGTGCCCTTAACTTTATTTGACCAGGCTAACTGGTTTTTATTCTTGACATCAACACTGCATTTTATTCTTGGCATTAACACTTACGAATTGCACCTACATAGTCCTTTATTAATTTCTATTCCTACTTCTTTCAGTTAATCAATATGATAATGAGAAGCCCAAAATGGTATAGTATGACATAAAAAAAACATAATTATAAATATGAAAAACAGAGATGCATGTAAAATTTTAACCTCTTACTCCTATTATCTTTACCTTGTAACTGTTTACTTTTTTTCACTTTATTAAAGAAGTTCCTTTTTGGAGAAGAAATTATTGTCTTCATAAAACCTGTGCTAGGAAATTCATGCTTAAGTGTATCATTTACCATTTCATGAGCAAAATATCCCAGTTGTGCTCATCTGACCAAATTGTCCTTAACTAGAACACATTTTGGTAGGGAGAGGACATATAAGGAAAAACTTCATTTTTAAATAAAATGAGAACTGTTTCCCAGCCAGAGTACAGACATACTGCTGGGATCAGTATACAAGACATGTAAACTTAAAAAAGCAAGTGCCAGTTCATTCACACAGCAGCATCATGGTGTGACTTTTCAGTCTGACCTACCATGAGGATGCTGCACTGTTAACTGAAAGTTTAAGTGTTGGCAGGAGCACACCTAAAGATGAGTCAATCATCACATAGTCACTGAAGCCAAATGTATTTCACTTTTTCAGGAATGCTAGCCACCTAAAAGTAAGGAACTTTTTGAAGCTGGTCATTTTGTTCCCATCTGTGGTTAGTGGAGAGAAACCACTGGGCATTATCCTTGGCAATTCATTCTGCATTGTAGAATTATGTCTGAAATAAGTGGGATGAATTACCTTTCAAGAATGTGGATGTCTCTCCATGGGCTCTGTCTGTGGTGTCAACCACTATCTGAATTGAGAGTGCCATTTTTAGGAGGTGAAAGTTACGATAGGTGTGTAAGATACATCATGCCCATTGTGCTAGCTACTTAGTGTAACCACAGGCCACTCTACCAATCACTGGCAGCAAGTGGAACAGATTTACTTTATATATAGTGTTACATAATAAAGTAACACAAAGTCTCATAAAAACAGTAGCTTTGTACATAAGATTGAATACATTGTTTCAAAAAAGGCCACAGATAACGCATCTCCTGACACACAGCAGTTTTTCAACAGAGCAAAAAAAGTCACCAATTCTTCTGAAAAGTCTGTTTATTCTGTTCATTTTTTTTATATGAAGCACTTGCCATTTTTCACACAAATCAGAGAATCACAGAGTCGTTTGGGTTGGAAAAGACCTTTAAAATCATTAAGTCCAAGCATTAACCAAGCACCTCTGTGTTCCCCACTAAGCCATATCACCAAGTGCTACATCCACACATTAGTTGAACACTTCCAGGGATGGTGACTCCACCAGTACCCTAGGCAGACTGTTTCAATGCCTGACCACCATTTCTGTGAAGAAATTTTTCATAACATCAAATCTAAACCTGCTCTGGTGCAACTTGAGGCCATTTCCTCTCATCCTCTCATTTGTTAATTATTTGTTGTGCTCTGAAAATGCTTGGTTTTGCAAATTCAAGCTTAATTTACCTGTGGATGGATTATTTGCATCAGATGCTAATTTGAAAAGTTTATCTCTGTTGATACTTTTCACCTGAAAGGACAACCCAGCCTGTTTGCTCGGTATCTGGAATCTTCCACATGGAAGCAAATTTTAAAAACACATAATTGTAATATTTGATACTGCTTCTTTTAAAAAGGCAAAGGTTTACATATGTTCACAAGTGGAGAAAAATTAGACAAAGCTAAAATTTCATTGGAGAAAGGAAATTTAAAGGACTTCCATTTCAAGGCTGGAATGTAATTTTGAGTACAAGCCAAAAGTTTTTGATGTGATATCTCAGTCCCATGGAAGATCATGAATAATTTGAAAGTGATATAGTTAACTGGTTTACTTCCAGCAAACTTCCTCCACTGCTGATAACATTTCAGTGCCTGTGTCCATACTGGACTTGCCATCTGTGATTTCTTTGTTCCATGCAAGAGTATCCATCATTTTTTGGATGTTGTAGGCAATGAAATATTTCTAAGCAATTCACCTAAGCAATGAAATATTTCTAATGAAATAAAGTACATCATAGATGAGAAATGTTTTCTTATATACCATGCTGACACATTCAAACCCATTTAAACTGATGGGATTTCCACAGTTCAGATAACAGTCTGTATATATGGACCCAATGATCTTCAAAAAATCTGAATTTAGTTGTGGGATTCAGCTGGCAGATGAAGACTTGAAGCTGGTGGCTGTTTATTTGTAGTCACATGTCCAACCTTCCTGGAACCAGCAGGGATGTAGTGAGAGCAGCCAGCAGAGTCTGAAGAGGAAGTTCAGCTATCAAAATGGTGCTTCAGTTTTTGAATATGTGAAATTACAGTCTAGTTTTCATTGTATGGAAATTAGATCTCTGCTGTCTGCCAGGGGAATCTTAGACCTGTGCATACCTTCAGTATGGATACCAACAATATGAGCACCTGTGCTTAAGTGTCTTCAGTTACTTCCTACCCCCTACTTCAGATATTCTTCTTTGAAAAGAAAATCCCTCATTTACAAATTTTTGTCCGTGTCTGTGCATAGGTTGCCATCTCAGATTGAAAAAATGTCATCTGTTACATGTTCTTCTGAGATCAAGGAACATCTTTTTACAAATAATGAGTGTTCCCAAAGATCACTCACTGTGAGTTTGACTCTCTTTTGACAACCTCAGGAAAAGACAAATGATAGTGACATTGAACAAGCATTGGAAAAAAAAGGTGACAGAAGCAAGTGCCTTAAAGAAATACTCTGATTTTTTTTTAAATCTTACAGAGTATTCCATGACATCTAAAGTAATTTGTTAGGTTAATTAATCACATTTACTTTACTTTCTAGGAATGATTTCGAAGAGTATTTTGACATTTTGATCACAAATGCTTTGAAACCTGGTTTCTTCTCCCATACACCAAACCAAAGACCTTTCCGAACTCTTGGTAAGTTGCAGCTGTAAATCCCTTCTCATCTGCTTACCTCTATAGAAAAAAAAGAAAAAAGGAAATAAAATTAAGGCAACTAAACACTGGCAGTGGGGTGGGAAGTGGATTAAAATTCTGTTAAGACTGAGGAGCACTGAGAAATTAAAAATTACAGTGTTGAGGACAAAAGGCAGAGCTGTGATAGTAATTAAAATTACATTGGGGCTCAGATATTTCATCATTAATGAAAAAGAATCTTTATTGTGCTCACAGGGTCATGCACAGAAAACAAAATTTAGTTCTGGGAAAAAACAAAGCAGAAATATTTAAATAATTTAAAGGAAATTAGGACAACTGTACAAATAAAATTGTAAAGCTGAAGGAATGAATTTATGATGGAAAGCTGACAGCATTAAGTGTGTTTACTTCGGCTAAATAATGACAGAGCAAGTGAAAAGGAAACGCCCCTGTAGTCATTTAATTTAATTAAAACAATCTGAAACACTTGGCGATGTTATCCACTAGGTAATTATGGTTGTAACACAGGAGGTTTATAAGAGCAGTGTTCATTGATCTACAAATAACAATGTAACATTGCCGAAGACAGTTAATTTTTCCATATTTTGGTAAATACCTTTATGGTTAATTTACCTGAAAATTATAGCCAAAATAACTTAAGTCAGTATACACTGAGCCATAGTTCATCATTTTATGACAGGAAAGTCACCATCACAGCCCAAAAGAAATTTTGCTTGTGGAACTTCTACAGTAAAACTGAAACAAGCAACAAAAATACAGATTGAAACTATATTTTAATGTTTCACATATTTATATAGGAAAATAAGAAGTATCTTAGGCGTGATTTTTAAAGTATTAGTTCAAATAGTTGCCAAGTTGACAATTTGAGAAAAAAGTAGTCTCAGAAGGGTAATTGAAACTATTTGTATGAAAGGAGAGAGGGGAGTAAAATCATAAAGGGTGAAAAAGGCTTAGTTCTGCAACTGTTTGATTTAGTTTTATATAAGGCAAATTGAAAATAAAATGTAATTCCCTTTGGATTTCTTTTAAACAATCTGATTAGCCTGACTTCCTGAGGAAATCCTGCTGTGTCCCTCTGTCAGTAATCCAACCAGCAGCTTTTGGACCTGTTGGACAGTTTCAGTAAATTTAATAGAAAGCCAAAAAGCTCCAGGATACTTTGATAAGGTGGGGTTTTTTGTGCAAAAAAAGGGGCAGAATAGAGGGAGAAGACCAAGTTATTCTCTCCATTGATAATATGTAGCATTGTCATAATCAGCACATTGCACTGTAAGGACCAATTTTCATGAAAATGTTTCTTTCTCTGCTTTCAAACAGGAACAGCATTATCTGGGGTCCTCTTATTGACTTAGTGGTTTTCATTCAGTTTATATCTTGACAATGCAAAGGGGCTCAAATGTCAGTCAATCACTCATTATGTTAATACATTATTAATCCAAAGTAAAATGTAGTTTCTGTTCTGGACACTTCACTATCCAAATAGATAAGGGAAACAAACGTAACTAAAGCAATCATCAGATAAATATTTTTTTGGAACTACTAACCTGGGAGTGTATTTTTTTTCTTAATGTGTTTGTATTCAAATGACAGTAACTGGTTTCTTCTGAAAGACCAACCACAACATTCAAAGCAAAGACTTATACACATAGGACAAGTTTTTAGAAACATGTTTAAAAGTACCACAGAGCTTGTTTAAGATAAGTACCTGAAGTTTAAACCGTAAAAGTAGGAGCATTTGTATGAGAAAATTCACAAAATAATAATACATTTCTATAATGTTTATTTTGCTGCCCTACCTCTGTGTTCCTCACAGCAGTTGAAACAGTATATGGTGAAGCTTCTAACACATTGATGGGAAGCAGTTTTCCGGTTTTCAGAATTTTTTTAAGTCTTTCTTTCATATCAGAACCACTGAAAATTCAAGATTTCGATTTCTAGTTTCTTTCTTCCTGCTGGCACTGCAGACTTCAGGCAGAAGAGTTTGGCCACTGTGCTGCACATTAGGGAGACAAAATTTTCATATTTTTCCTTTGAAATAGTAAAAATCTATAGGTGGACATCAAAGTAAATATTTTCTTTAAGCATAGAGACTAAACTTTTGCTAAGGTAATTTAGGGAAAAGAAACTTGTTCTAGGAAGAAATGTGTTGAAAAAATGAACTGAAGTAACTGCTTATCATTGTTACCCATTTCTTCAGGTCTGAGTCTCAGCCATGTTCTTCCAACGATTAGGTCTGAGCTGTAATAAATTTCTAATGATACCATATTTCATAGTGCTATAAGTGGACTTAAGGATAAGGCAGAAAATATGGAATGTGTTCCTAATTTCAAATATCGCAAGTGTTGCATTGTGTACTGGAGCTAAATGTTATTTATCTATAACAGGACTTCTGCTGCAGATTTACTGAAGGAAAGGTTTTGAAGTTTACTAAAGAGAAAGATAAATTCTTTTCAGTGAATAAGTTCAAAAGGCAATTGTATTCAGTAGGCATTTGGAAGAGAACGAGAAACAGGACAAGATGACAAAGGAGGCATTGTCGGGAAATATGATATTGGGTAACAGCTCTGAAAAAGTGTTTTTTTTTCAGTAGACAAGTAATTTTAGAGCTAATCCATTTAGAAACCATGAAAAATTATTTTAATTGATCAATTAAAATTGCATCACTATTTCATTTTCATTTCAAGATGTGCACCATTTAAGCCTAAAAGATTTGTGTGACTGGAGCACCTAAAAGCACAATAATTATTTATTTAATTCTGCATAATTTTCTTTCAAATTACCATTCTGTTAAGTGAAGGAACAGTTTATATGTATCTTTGCAGATTTTAAGACAGCTACATGTACTTTGATCTGGCAAAATGGTTTTTATCATTAGGGGTAACATGTAGCAAAGGATATATTATGTAAAAACAGTGCTGTACATAAAAATACCCCCATACATTGCTACCATAATATGAATGCTCCATTACTTGTTATTCACGAGGTTGTATGTTCTTTTACATAGGGAAATTCTTCTTATGGTTCTTGAAAGTACTAACAATATCTTGATCTACAAGACCTAAGGATCAGGTTAAAAATGTTTGCGTAAATCCTATGTTGACAAGGCAGGATTTTCTTTGCTTTCAACAGCTACATCCAGCTTAAAATAATTTCTCATTCCACAAAGGGCTTGAAGGAATATAAATAGAAAAGACAGTTGTGAATTATATGATAATCTGCAATACATGAAGATTTCTGTAACATTTGACAACAGAGCTTTCCCTTTATCACATCACTTTTTAATGCATATCAAATTACTAGCCTGACTGCCAGTCCTGATCATTGCCAGATACATCTTTTGCAATCCAAAATTATAATTGAAATGTTAAAGATAACCCTTAATTCCCTGGAAGCCTTCTCTAAGTCTGTATTCACAGGGAAGTCTGCTTGGTCTTAAAGAAGGCTTATATATCTTTTATTTTCAGCTCAAGCACAGCTGTCTTTTCTGATCTGGTTTGTTTTTGTTTTGGTTTTTTTTTTCCAGAAATTTGAAATGTATTCCTGACTGTTCAGTGTCTGAATTTAAAACACACACTTAAAAACTTATGTATAGCTTCATGTGTATCTATCTGTACAGGCTGAAAACAACCCAAGGTTGGAGTGCCAGTGAATGCCACATGTCAAAGCCTGTTTTCAATTACACTTCCAGGCTGTCTTCCTTTGTCCTGAACTTGAATTTCTGCCCATCTTAAGGTGCCTCTGCTGCAGAATGTAGCTTCCCATTTAAGAAACTTTCAGTCTTCTAATTTGTTATGATTTTCTGCTAGCTGCCATTTTAACAGTTCTGTGCAGAAGCTTTTTCCCTCCTTCATTCATTCTTCTCCACCCTTCTAAAAATACAAGAAAATTCTATAAGCCAAAATGACCAATTAGAAAATAAAATAAGGAAACAGGATAAAAAACACCATACTTCTGGACTGAAGGCCATCATTGGTTATTAGGGACTGCAAGACTTCCGATGGTGGTGATCCTATGTCTGCTACTTGAGTTTTCTTTTGCCATCTTTTGTGAGCAACTGGGTTTGACTACACCAGAGATGGGCTAGAGGATCCAGCTGGTGGGAAGGGGGGACATGGGAGGAGGGAGGTAGAGTAAGAGCAGAGCAGTACATGGAAGCATAGAGAGGAAAGGGATTTCACACTGATGGGGTTTTCTGAATTTCATGTCTTTGCTTTTTGACTTCTACTGTTGCCTCAAGGAGGACTTTTGCAATAAGGCTAGTGTGTCAAACTTAGCTTAAAATGATGTACCTGTGTACTGGGCTGACTGGGGCTCCCAGCTGGCCCTCCAGCCACAGCAGGGGATGCAGCACTGTCCTCCCACAGGGCTCAGAGCTCAGGAAGCCTTTTGCAGGGAAGCCCACAAAGGGCCTCATCTCACATCTCTCAGGAGGCACAAGCAGAATAACAACAGCACCAGCAAAGGGCACCTGTGTAATCTTTTCCTCCTATGGTTCAGGGTGTTCCTTTATGTAATGCAGCTGTGCTTGTTGCCATTCTTCTAGAGATGGCGCCTCTTCATATCAGTCTGTGTGGTTATGTTCTGTAACAGGAGGCCATATAATAATGCATTTTTGCTGGGAGCTTTTGCCAGAGTGGCATGTAAAGGTTGCACTGGCTGCACAGTGCATTATTCAAGAACTATCAAGTCTATAACCATTTCCTATATCTCTCTACAATATGCCTTTATATTGTTATAACATCCCACAGTGCTATATGGCCCTTAAAAGCCTTTTTTAAGGGAAATGCTGTTTAGCAATTCTTTAAAGTGTATTGGCACTGTTTTTCATGTGCTTTCCAGCTATTTAGGAAAGAAAAAGGATTATAACTAACAAGTTAGTATGCAAGTATTTTGTACTCTAATTTTCAAAACTCAGTCTTTTCCTACCTCACAGGATCATGACATTAAGAGTCTCTTCCTGCTCCAATATCAGAAACAGGTTCTGTAATAAGCTGGTAGTAGGAGGTCTGTGGTTGAAAGGGAATAAAGCATCTTATTCTATACCCAAGCCACCACTGAGAAATAATTCCCTACTCTAATCTTAGCCAGGGATTTTCATTTTATCCATGATTTCTGAGAAAAAGGAGTTTCTTTTTAAGCAACTGGTTAGTATAGATGATTATATAGATTTCATATTCAGCGACAGAACCTGACTGGGTTTAGTTATAATGAGAAACCAAAAGGATTATGGAAGTACCTTATAAAGATGCTTCCTTCAGGTGGCACCCTCTTTGGCAACATGATTAGTGTCTGACTCCACTTTCTGAAAAGCAGGCTAGGGCAGGCCCGTAGGGCTGTCAGTGGCAGACACATACAAAGAAATTCCATCTTATATACCAGGGTTTGTTTTCATACAGATATTCATAATCCACTGGAGAAGCTCAGAAATTGTTTAAAAAAATCCACAATGTCAGGCTTCTTGGATGACTGTTTCACCTCCTATCCCTTGTTTAAATTATCTTAGTCTAAAATTATTCCACTTTGTGTACTGCCTTTGCAAAGATATCAGCCACTCCACAGATTTTTTTTTTCTGACAGTGTAAACAGCTGTCTCAGAGACTTCTGGCTTCCTGATTATAATATCAGGAATGTATTTATGTCCTGTAGAAAAACATTTTAAAAATCAACAGATGTTACCTTGTAATCAAAGAGATTTACCAGTTAATCTTGTTAAGTTTTGCTAGATAGTACCTGTGTGTAGCTTGATATCAACACCTTGGGAATCATTTGAGAACTGAGGCGATCATTTCCTATCATGTCATCAGTGTTCGTAATTAAGCCATGGGATAGATAAGATGGGAGTCTTTTAACTGTCCTGATGGGTTAACAAAGTCTTTTCTAGCAGTTTAATTTTATTTCATTTTTGATAACCATAGTCTTAGTAGACAGTAACAGTTTGGATTTTGAGTTTTATGTGTTCTGTACAAAGTTCTGTTTGAAAGCATTTAAAACAGGTGCAAAAAGCAGAATAAAGTTGGGCCAGCACATGCTCACATCCTTTTGCAGAGCAGGTTGTTAGAGTCACAGGCTTCATTCTTTCTGATAGCTTCTAAAGTCCTTGGCTGCCATATTTGATGGTCTTTGCCTGATAAAAACAAATGCTTTGGACAATTTTGTTCTGTTACAGAGATAATGAATTAGAAATTGAGGACACACAATTGATCACTAAGTGGCAGTGCATCATTTATAAACCTTTTGTGAAATGCAAGAGACACTGCAGTTTGCAGTGATAGTGTGTGTATCCACTACTGCAGTGACATAGTTAAACTGGTGTAAATTCTTCAAGTTGTGATTCTGTAGTAGTTAGACCATGTGGAAGCCAAAGAATGACTTACAGCACATTCCTCTTGGCAATCCGAGCTGGGAAGCCATTCCTTTTCTTAGGAAGAGGAGTGGAGTGAGTGTGTTTTGTTCTGTTTGTTTGTGGTTGTTTTTTGAATGGGCTTTACTGGTACTTGTTACAGAAGTGCTGTAAGGCCAGATTGTCATCACATCGTTTATACAAATTTATTTACACAAGTGATGGGTTTCACTCAGGCATTTTACAGCACATCAGAAGCAGGAGGTTGGGCAGCAAAGCTCTATTTCTGTTTCTATGAGGAGGACACCCTGTTGGCCTGACTACAGCGATTCACTGTAAACTTGGAGCACGGGCCAAGGGATGGGATTTCAGCTAATGCCTGAAACTGGCCATGGGAGGTACTTAGTTATCAGCTGAACCAGCCAATGGAAATTTGGTTTGGTGCTCCTTCTTGAGCTCCTTTGGCTCAGCCATATTAGCCAGAAGAGTTAATATGGTTAGACACAGGCTAATTCTTTAACATTTACTCTGTTTGCCTAAGCACTGAGGATTATGCAGTCTCATGGTATATGTGGGTAGGAATTTCCACCCATCCCCGACTGCAGACCTCTATCAATACTGCAATTTCAACCACATTTGAGTCTGGCCTAGCATTCTATGAGATATTACAACCTCAGCAGGCTGGAGAGGAAAAGATGGGCCTATCACTACCAACAGAGAGAAAGGCTGCAGTACAAACTTCCCCTTTATTTGATATCTGAGTATCTGTCCATGAGAGCCTAGCTACGAATGACCCAGCTACTGGAAAATCACCCATGAGACTCTGCACCCTAAGAGACTTTCAGTGAATGCAACAGCATGAGAATACTTCATAGGAAGATAGTCCCCATTATTTCCATTGTTGTTCATAAACAACTCCCTATTTAGGTTTGTTTTTTTTCTAAAGAAAAAAATTAAACCATGTTTGAAGTAAGGCATCTCTATGTTGCTGAGTATTGAGATGCATTCTCCAATGCCCATCATTCTTTAAAAGAAAAAACTTACAGTAAATATGTCAGGCCAAGGTCCTTATATATTTGCATAGTGTTCAAAGTACTTCAGAGCATAAAAGGAACAGTAAGTTATTCATCCAAAAATCAAAACAGTGAAAAACTGCAACTTGCTTCTGTATAAAGACAGCAGGGGTTGCTTCAGCTGATTACCTTTGATATTAAATAGCGTGTTTGGCACAGAGCTGATAAGAATATTACAGAAAGCTAGTTCAAAGAAAGTTAAAACTGCTGCTTTCAAAAGCATGGTATCTACAATATTCCTTTTGTTAAAACTGGAAAACATGTTTAGCATATTTGCCAAGTACTCCAAAACAGAATTCTTCATGTATAGAGTAAATTTTCATTTTTAAAAGGAGTTACAGTAACTACTACAGTAACACTACTAGAAAATCCTAGCTATTGATTGTATCATGTTATATGCAAGGCCTTGAAGGATAAAGCTCAAACCCCTTTTCTTTAAGCTGTTGTGTAAGGATGTGATAAGAGTCACTTTCTGTCTTCTAGGAGCCCACAGGCAGACCAGATAAACAAATGGCAGAAAAATAAAAGCACTGGCTTTTTTGTTTGAGCTAAGGAACCAAGATATTGAGTGACCTCCCCTGAATCGTATCTCTGGTAGATATGCGTATTCACCTAAGCTATCTAATGTCCTAATCCAGAAGCAGTGAAGAACTGTAAACTGAGTTTGAATAAGGGCTTGTCAGTCTTGATTGTGAAAATTCTTTTAGCCCTTTTTAAAGATTTAGCATAATGGAAAAATTTACATTATTTCAATTAATTCTGCTAGATTTAATTTTTATGGTTCATTAATATGTCCTTTGTAATTTCAGGGAATTGGATCCATGAATTTTATGTGTTCTATATTGAAATTAATCAAATTATTTAATAGTTATCCAGCAGTTATTTCGAACTATTGAAAGTGATAAGCTTAATTAGTTGTTTATTTTAGAAGAGAGCTATATACCAGTGGTTTGTGTTTCATTTTAATGAAAGAAACTTCCTTCATAGAGAAGCATGTCAAATGCCTTTAAACACACACACACACCATGTAATTGGGAGGTCATTAAAAGTCAACATCTACAGAAAATCCTCAGTCATAGTTTTGTGATCACCTTCTGGTGCTGTTTCTTTATCATCTTTTATTTTAGGACACTAGCAGGGAGAACTGTGGTACAGTCTGATCTGGATTATACCAGAGAGATAAGGCAGGGAAACTGCCACACTTATGAAGCCAAATTAATCCAAAAAATGCAGCTTCTTTTTACAGCAGAATGAGCTAAGGGCCTGTCAACCCAACCCTCTCCTGCCAGTGGGTGCCCATAGAACATAAATTGCCATAACCTAAGTCTGCGTTTTCAAAACCTAAGCCAAATGTCTAAATGGCACTTTGTATTCCAGACAAAACTGTATTCAGCAAACAGACTATCTGGCTTAAGGGAATTCTTCTCCAAGACATGAAAATATTATTAAAAGGAGATGATTCTTTCCCTTTGTATTCTCTAAGAAAAACAGACAAGATGTAGAAGCAAAGCAGTGAGCACTCAACTTAGACTACATTTATAGCGTGTTAATATGTGATGCATAAAAATGCTTGGGATTTATGGAAGATTTTACACTGAATGTGGAGACCCTTCTGTATGGAAGATAAAAGCAAATGCATATTTTTATACATGAGCAAGGCTTGCCAAGCCTGCTCTTATTAGCCCTGAGATTAGCTCAGCTGGGTAGAGCATGGTGCTAATAACACCAACAGGTTTGTTGCATCAGTAGTAGCAGCCATTCTGAAATAATACCTTGAGTTCTCATGTTTATGTTTCCATAGAAATGCTAAATTTTTAGACATATTATTTGATTCAATACCCACAATTCTAGACTAGAAGGGTGAAATTATGGTTATGAATGTCTTTTCACCTTCATTCTGTTTCCCAGCACATACAAGAGTGTCCATCAGGAGTGTCCATGACTGGGGGAGAAGAACTAAATTGAAATTCAAAAGACTGAAAGGAACACTAGGGATGCAAACCATGCACAACTCAGCAGCTGTTCTGGCATTAAGGGAACACATATTTCCATTTTACTTGTTCTGTACGATTTTATTATTAGATGGTTAAACAGATACATTTTATTTTGTCCATGGAATAATAAATGTCCCACTGGAAAGCTTATAAATTTATGTAGATTATTACCAGACTCTACTACTGTTTCTAAATAGGATGTTACACCCTTGGTAGCTTATTCAAAACCTGGCTTTTTTACTTGCCAAATCTGTATCAGAGAAGTGGATCATTTTAAGAAGCTAATTTTTTTATATGGAGTTGCAAGCCTCTCACTGTTGTGGTTTCACCCCAGCCAGCAGCCAAGCCACTCACTCACTGCCCCACCAGCAGGATTGGGGAGAGAATCAGAGAGTAAAAGGCAGAAAACTCACGGGTTGAGATGAGTTTAAAAGACAGTTTAATAATGAAAGTTAAAGCAAAAGCTGCTCACTCAAGCAAAACAAAACAATTCACAGCTTCCCAGGGGTAGGCAGTTGTTCAGCCATGCCCAGGACAGCAGTGCCCCATCACACGTACCAGTGACTTGAGAAGGCAAACTTGATCACTCTGTGTCTCCTTTCCTTCTTCCTCCCCTCACTTTATGTACTTTATGTATTGGGCATGATGTCAAATGGTCTGAAATATCCCTTTGGTCAGTTGGGGTCACCCGTCCCAGCTGTGTCTCCTCCCAAACTCCTATGGCACCTCCAACTTTCCTTTCAGTATGGAAGTACTAAAAGCAGAAAAGGCCTTGACTCTGTGTAAGCTCAGCAATAACAAAAACATTTTTATTTTCGTTACTGTACTCAGCACAAATCCAAAACACAGCCCCCTACCTGCCACTTGGAAGAAAATTAACCCTCTCCCAGCAGCAACCACCACGCTCCCTGAAACAAAAATTGACTGAGAATTACATTGTAAAAATCGGAGGTCTGTTTTGAAACAGTGAAGTACCAGGAATAGATGCAGAAACTGCAGTATGTAGAAACTGCTCTGGCTGTCTATCATTTATCCTCAGCCACCTCCCACTGAAGGCAATGAAGTGACAGCAGACCTGGTCCATGGAGGGCTTTGCAGTGCCTGCACTGCACACAAAACATTGGCCCACTGACCCAGAGCTGTGTTTCCTGTTGCAGAGCCTTCACACTATGAATCCCAGCTGAGGTGTGCTCATTGCTAATTTCAGACCTGCAGTGCTGATCAAGAGCCCCAAGGAACTCAAAGGTCTTAAAGAAGTGACACAGACCCTATGGAAGATGGGGTGCCTGAAGGATGGATCAGTAGTACAAATTTGTAAACTTTGCTGGTCCACTAACACTTAGTGCAAACCTGTGAGAAATAACTTCATGTTATAGTTCTTAAATTATGTCAAAATCCAAACAGAAATCCTGGAAGAAAGAAAAAAAAAATTACCTGTGAAATGGAGGGCTTACCAGTATGACTTTGCAGGGCAAAAAACATTCTTTGACATATATAACATGTGCGTAAACAATACGTGATAGAAGTAAGGAGTTTTATTCATCCTTATTCTCCATGAGGTTTTGTTCATCTTTTTTCTCCATGTAATTGTTTTCATCTGCAGAATTCAAAAGAAGTAGATGAGTAGACAGAGAACCTCATAAAGAGTTACCTTGTGATTTGATTCGGAACCAATTTGGAAATTGAAATTGAGCCAGTTTGTAGTAAAACAAAAATAAAATTGTGTATGGTACATTCCTGGCAGAGAGAGAACTGGCAGCTGATGCAGAAAGCTTCCCTTCAGCATAGTTTCCATGAATCTGTATGTGCTGGTTTTGATTAAGGAGCTTTAGAGTTCTCTTGTGTGTTCTCCAAAATGTCAAGCTTTTATTAAGGTTGGTCTGTAGAACTGTTTTTTGCAGAAAGCACATTTTGCTTTTTTGATCTGCTATTGGAAGCAAGTAGTGAAAGGAGCCCTAGAGCTGAGAACATGTAGAGGAATCATAATCAAAGCCTGGGCTGAGGTCTTCTTCAGTTTGATATGACAGCTGATCTCTGCCTCAGTTTCCCAGTTTCCAAATACTGCAGCTTACCCAATGTTTATGAAGCAACCAGGAGAACTGCAAAGTGGTAAGTAGCAGAGGAGATCTGCAACAAACAGTAGATGTGGATTACACATGAGGTAGAGAGTCACCTTTTTCAGGAGCAGTTCTGCCTCTCCCACCAAGTCCAGAGAAATAATAGGTCAGAAAATACAAAAGTGGACATTTCTTGGCTGGTAAGCGATCGTGGGACACTGCATTGTTTAGGTTAGCCTAAGTCCTCCATAGCTAATGTTCTGAAAGGAATTAGTTCTTGCAACCTGAAAGGTCAAAAACAAAAGTGATGTGCCATCTTCTTCCTCACTAGCTTTGTTCAATCTGTCTGTATTATTCACCTTGGGCTCCAGATGTCTTAAATTTCAGTATGTATGCTGCATTGTATTTCTAGGCAAAGTTAGCAACCCGAGGACTTTTTCTCTTCATTAGCAAACATGTTCATTCTAACTTGATTTTTATCTGCTGTGAAACCACTTCATATATTGTTACTGTCCACAGATTCCAGGTGCCTCTGTGATACTGCCAGACTAAGGCTGAATGCTCCAAGATTATTATTTTTTTCTGGAATAATAGTAGCAAGAGATTTTTATCTGTGAAATTCCTGCATAGAGGGATCTGGCACAGTGCCCTTGGTTCTGAGAAACAAGGTAAAGCACATTTTCATATAAACACCCAAGTGGTTTTGCAAACCATACAAAATGCACAGATAAGGAACTGGGAAGGTAATTATAGATTGGAAGGGGACTTTGAGGATCATCTAGTTCCAACCTGCCTGTTGTGGACATGGATACCTTCAGGTAGACCAGGTTGCTCCAAGCCCCATCCAACATGGCCTTCAATACTTCCAGGGATGGGGCATTCACAGCTTCCCTGAGCAACTTGTTCCAGTGCATCACCACCCTCACCAAAAAAAAAAAAAAAAAAAAAAATTTCTAATATCTAATCTAAAACTACTCTCAATTTAAATCCATTTCCCATTGTCCTGTGGCTACATGTCCTTGTAAACATTCTTGCCCCATCTTTCCTGTAAGTTCCCTTCAAGGCTGCAGTTAGGTCACCCTAAAGCCTTGTCTTCTCCAGGCTGAACAACCACAGTTCTCTCAGCCTTTCTTTATAGAAGAGGTGCCCCATCCCCCTGATCAACTTTGTGGCCTTCCTCTGGACTCACTCCAATAGGTCTGTGTCCTTCCTGTGCTGAAGATCCCAGAGCTGGATGCTGTACTCCAAGTGTGGTCTCAGGAGAGAAGGATGTTGGGGGGGAACCCTGTCAAACCGTTATCCACTGTTGTGGTTACTCCATTACAGAGTCACTAGTTTGGTCAGACAGGATTTTCCCTTGGTGAAGCCATGTTGGCTATCTGGAATCACCTCCCTGTCCTCCATGTGCCTTAGGAAGTGGCAGAGGAATCATTTCTCTTTTACTTCTTCAGAAGACTCATTACTACAAATCTTTTCACATTAGTCTTCCCTTCAAAGGATAACTAAATGTACTTTGCCAGAAAGGAATAGTTTCCATTTTTACTTGCCATCTCCAGCCCAGTCATATTGTTCTGAGATTTATAGTGACTTTTTCACACATAAGAACTCTTCCTGTTTGCTAGAACATTCATTTTCTAAGATTTTTCATTTTGTTTATTAAATACGAAGTTGTACACTATCTGAACAGGAACCCTACAGGAACAAGATTTTGTGTTGATTTTCATTATGGTGCTACCTGACATGCCTGGCTCCTTAACAGACTTTAAACAGCTTCTTAAATCTCTGCCAGTTGTTCTAACCCTGTCATACTCTTTGTCCTTCCTTTGAATTCATCCATGACTGTGATCCGCAGGGCCATGACATTGTCCCCAGACCTCAAGAGTGAACTTCTTGTCACATCTCTGTCTTCCATAACATACTCACACCTTCTCCTTCCCTTCTTTTGTAATGTTTTTATCTAGAAAGAATAGTAATAAGAGAAAATGCAGTAGAGACTGTAATAAAATCATCCTCATTGCAAAAAAATTGCAGAATCACCATTAGGATTCATTGATGATACATGAACAGAGAGATATGACTCCAAGGGGAGAGTCTAAAGTCAGTGATAGGTCCCAAACTTTTTCAGTGCCTCTTTAACATTTTCTTAAGCAAAGGGAAACAAAATATAAGGCAAAAAATAGATCAGGAAAAAAAAATTCAGTGTGCTACTGAACAAAACCACCCAGTGTGGCTGTGGTTATGTTTCATATTCTTTTATATCTATGATTTTAAACTATTAGTGGCAGTTACTATATTTTCTAAGAGAAAATGGTCTTTAACTATTGAATGTCATTATATTCTAATTAAAAATTGTTTCTAAGATTGTTACTTGAGGTGCCAAGTATTATGAATAACCTATAAAAATAGTCATTATTTAATGCACAAGTGTAGCAATGCCAAGGTAGTGTCTTCCCTGACAGCCATATTCAAATGGATTTAATATCAGTATGATTTTTAGATGTGTAATGAAATGCTTCTCAGCTGCCACGAGATAAAAAGAATTCTTGGGTCAACAGAAGCCAGAACCCCTCTCTCAGTAGTCTCAGATGTTAGCTTTTATTTCCAGAAAAAAAGACAGATTATTCTAAGGCATCCAGTTTTCCTTAGAAATATTGGGTATTTCCTTAAAAAATACTGGGTTTGGGTGGGGTTCTTCTTTTTAATTACTTAAGCTGAGTAAGGCTTTATTATCCACTATCTGCAGCTATACTTGTACAGTTACTAACAGGCAGAGAGCTGCATGGGTTTTTTGTTTATTTATTTTTAATTCCCAAATTTATCCTTCTGCATTTAGAATCTTAAATCTTAAGTCAGTCCTTAAAGGTTGATATAAAACCTCCCCCCTTCAGAGGCAGCCGATACTTGGAGATGGAACTTTAGACAGAATAAATCAATAAAATTAAAGTAGGGATTTGAGACAGTGTAATAAGAGAGGAAAAAAGAATGGAACTACTTATAAATCATAAATCAACCTAGTTGTATAAATGGTTTTCATATAAAAGTTAATGAAAAAGTCTATTGTGTATTCCAGGTAAATCAGTGTGGTAACAATGCATGCTCATGTCTCCTACGCAATCATTATTCCCTTTAAAATAACATATTTTAGGGAATTGAAAAAAGGAAAAGCTAAGGACCCTTGCAGCAGGGTCCCTGTGTTGCATTGTGGGGACACATTTCTTCAGAATCAAATTCTCTATTCCAGTTTTCATATATATTTTATACCTGAAGTATTAAGATACAGGGAAAAATGTTCTTAGTTTTTCTGTAACTGAGGATTGAAGAACTTTTGTTCTTTTTTTGGTCCTTGATGGTTTTTTTTTTTACTTCTAAGGCCAAGGTAAATGATGGCAGGGAGTTTTCCCCATTACACTTCAGTGTCAATGTTCAGTGGGGAAAAGTATGGTCCAAGAAGAAAATTTCAATATGTCTTATTTCAGGAGGTGTTACTAGAATATGCCTTATTTCAGGAGGTTTTATTAGAGAGACTTAAAAAGTTCAGAAAAACTGGAAGACTACAGACTACACAATGCAAAGAAGATGCTTTGTGTGTCTCACTTTGGTTTTAAATGAAAAATTGAGACATTTTTCTGAAGTGACAGGTTAGGTCAGAACTGACTGATGGCCCTTGTCTCATCTTCTCTGTTTCCCTCCGTGTTCTGCTTCCACCTCATGTACTCCCTGGTAAGAACAGCTATGAACAGGTGCTTGAACTGACCTGTATATTCCTGGAATGTTTATATCAGGGTTTTTTTCCTCAATTACCTACCTTTCCTAACTTACTTTAATTGGAAATGCTTCCTGGAAAAGCCTGTCTCCCTCCATAATTATACAGAGATCTCTAGGAAGACTATGGTACTGATTTTAACACAGTTATTTTTCTGAATTTTGGAAGTTCCTCATTTATAAGGCTCTGGATCTTTTTACAAAACTAATGAGATTCAGAATAAAACTGCTCTAGAGAGGGAATTTATTTCTTTTTGTACCATTTTGTACATTTTCTGGGATCTTTCCAAGATCCCACTTTTAAAAAACAAAACAGAACAAAAAAACCCTTACAAAATATGTGCAGTGAAGAATTGAAATTATGTATTTATGTCCCCCTTACCCTTGCAGAGTATTTATAGTTGCAATTAAATAAAATTAGGGAAAACTCTTGCCAAATTTGCACATGAACTACAATGAAGAATGAATTTGTAGGAGACTCATTTTCCAAAATGTGATTTTTCTTTTCTGAGGAAAAAATGGCCTTGCTTGTATTTCACCATATCAGTGTTTCAAACAGAAAGGCTTTGTTAGTCACACTGGTCCTGGGAAGGCAGAAAGTTAATGTTTTGACAGTTTTGAAAACAAATTACTTAATCTGTAGGGAGCTGTTATTTTCAGTTCTTGTAACACAACAATCAAAACCTTCTGGAGAAACTTACTTGCTGATTCTTCTCTAAAAAACTACTGATTTTCTTATAAACAAGTAAAACTTCAGAGAAGTACTTGCTGACGTCTCTAAAGGAACTACTGATTTTCTTGTAAACAAGTAAAGCTTCAATCTTATCTCTGCATAGCCTGTTGCTTGGCACAATTTAAGCAGTAAGGCAGATTTTAATAAAAGTGTAAAAGGTTTTGGTAAAACTAAAAAAATTAAAACTTCTTTTTAAAATTTGTGCTCAGAGAATTCTGTGGATTTTATATATGCCTAGAGCAATTTGAATATACACAAATATAAAATACACAAATATAAATACACAATGTACAAATATTTTGTACTTTGGTTTTACCAGGCCTTACAAAATAGTGGAAGGACAGAAGTCCTCCCTGAGAAAAGTAATTGTTAGTAATGTGATAAACAGTATTTATGAATTATTATGAAAAAGTTTCTTGTTTTCCACAGGGTGGTATCTGTATTTTTCCTCAGCTTTATCTGTGGTGTTCTACCAGAGAAGAGCCAGTTTTTAGTAGTACTGTTACTTAGTCCTCCATATGACCAAACACACTTACGTTGGAATTGCTAAGCAAACGAAAGATGTATCACTGCCTATGTAAATTTTAAAATCATGTTTCAGTTTTCAAAACTGAATTTTTACTTTGATTAGTTTAGTCTCCATCTCACCCAAAAAAAGCAGAATGATGCAAAGGCAACAAGAGGAGGTGATCTTCCAGCTTTTAATGGGGAAAAAAAAAAAAAAAAAAAAAAAACACGACAACAAAACACATTGGACAGCCAAGAATGGAGATGGCCTAAATCAGTAGTCACTAGGAAGCCTTAACCTTTCATTTCAGCACATCACGTTAAGGGAATAATTTGTTCTTTATAATTTCCCTGCATACTGACATGGGACTGGCAAGTGCTGATGCACAGGCAGATGGATTTCACAGCTGCTTCCACAGCACAGAAGTAATTCAGGGATGGCAAAACACACACTAATACCTGAGTGAATTGTGGAAACCACACAGCAAAGCTGATTGGTCTATACCCAGGAGTTTTGGGTGATACCCTAAGAAGGATGCCCATAGGGTATAAAGTTTTACCCCCAGGAATCTTGTAAGTGTTTGCTTTCTTCATGGAGAACATGCCTACAGGGAACCTCTACAGCTTATGTCATCCCATCTTTACATTCCTTTACAACTGGAAGAACCCACCTGTGCAGGTCCCTTTGTCCTTGTAAAATGATGCACTTTCCTGACGTGATTTCCCTTTTGAAAAGGAGTTTGTCTTTCTTAAGTGAGCTCAAAATGCTATCCAGAATCAGACCGTGTTTGCAAGTCTGGAACATAACCCAGCTTTTATGTTAATGCCCTCAGGATCTGTAATGGCGTTGTTTTAAATTGCAGAGAGCCGTATCAGTGTGATAGTTGTGGACCATAGAATGGATTTGTTTTACAATAACCCCCAGTGTTGGTAACCTGAGCTTCAGTGTGCTGAACACATGAGGTCATCTACGTGAGGTGCCTGCAGGCAGAGGGAGCCCACCGGAGCTGCCCATGGGCAAGAAGAGGCAGGAGCAACTACAGGCACGAGCAGCAACATAGTTGAACCCGTTTTGCATACTACTGCACACCTCAAAGGGAAAAAAAATACCAATAACTGTTGGAACCCAGAATGTCCCTTGGACACTCTTGGATGTTCCGGGCCCAGGTCAAAAGCATTTGAGACCCTGGAATGCAGCCACAGACCCCTGTGGCTTTGAACCTGATCCATGGAACAATTTACCAGCTTTGCAGGAAGAACAAGAAATCACAAAAGTTTAGATATTATAGTAGAAGTAGTCACAAAGTGAAAGGAAGAATTTTTGAGTGCTGTACAGGGGGGTTTTAGGCCTTGTACAGAGGGGTCTGAGTTTTGTACATGGGAGTCAGAAGTTCTAAGATGGAGGGATTTGGGTGTGCCCTGTCCTCTTTCTTTCTTCTTCCTAACCTCCATGTTCATGGTGATGTTGGCATTCACAGATTGGTTTAGAGTAGAAAGTCACTGTTCAGTATAGGTGATGGGCATTGGGGGAAAACTGTAAACATCTAATATGTAATGTATGATATAAAAGAGGGCACCAGCCCCCTGGGCGTCAGAGTGTGCCCTTGCCTGACTGCTGAACGGACCACAGCAGCTCAGGGAGAAATCTTTTAGATAACATACAATAAACTATCTTGAGACCAGACAACAGAAGACTACCGAGCCTTTCTTTGGAGACACAGGTTGGAGGAGAGACTTTTCCACCTTTCCGGGCCACCCCAACCAGGGGGTGAGGCCCGACAACACAACAACATTTCTACAAATAACCCTAACAGACAGTCTAACTCGGTCTGTGTGCAAAGGGGTTAAAGGCTGTCCTGAGAAAGGCATAAGGAGTGTGTGGAGCAGCTGTAGTGGAGCTGTATGCACTTTGTAGTTAAACCCAGCACACTTTCCCCAGCACACTTTCGGCTGGCAGGGCCCCTGGGCACCTGGAATTGCTTTCTTCCCCTGGTGTCTGCCCAGTCAAGTTGATGTGAGCTGTCCTCAGGCTCTTTGGTGAGTCACTGGCGGGTCCTGGCCCCAATGTGCCACTGCAGGGCATGCAGCCAGAGGAGCAGCACAGGGTGGTTCCTCCGGGGTGGGAAACTGAAGAAAATTAACCTGGGCGTAGGTGTGGTTCAGTGTAGGTAAATAAGAGTTGAAGCATAAATTTGCCTTCACCTCAGCTTCTCTCTTAACCTCATGCTTCCCAACCAAGAGCCCTATCCCATGGCCTGGGGTCTAACAGTGTAAACACCAGCCAGGCTGGGGATAGATCCCCAGGTTCAGACCCTTTCCATCTCAGCAGGTATAACCCATAAGAGGAGCAGATGGCACTAAGCAAGCTGTGCAAAGTCTTTCCCAAAAAGTGAGTCTTTGCCAAAGTAAATTACCATCAGTTGTCATTTAAATGAGAATAAGCTTCACTGATTACTTTTTGCATAATCATTCAGAATGAAACCAGATGTTCCTCAGGCCATGTTTTAAAGCTGCAGTGCACATTTAGATGTAGGCAAGAAAATTCTCACAAGAAAAAGGATATTGAGTCTTGTTAGTGAATTGGTTTATCTGAAAAAACTTACATTGTATTGGTGATGAAAATACATTTCTGAATCAGAAACCATTTCCCAGCTGTTTGACAAAGCTATATGGAAATTGCCATCCCAGCAATGTTAATATTGCCCCAACATGAGTCAAGCTTTCGTTTGTTTTTAAAAAGGAACAGTAACTTCCCCTCAGGAAGACTGGTCTGAATCACAGTTAGGTTTTGGCAAGTGTTTTAACAGAATGATTTTCTGTGTTTAATTATTTTAATTTTACTTGCTTGGAACCTTTACATTTCTTGACATGGCACATTTTCAGCTTACAGCCAGGAATCTGGTTTTCAGTGTTATATGAGGCTTCAGAAGGAAGCAAATCACTCTATCTAAATCATCAGAGAAATTCTTTTTGGTTATCCAGTCTGTTTGAAATTGTCAGGACATCTCCTTTTCCTCCTATCTTTAAAGACCTAAAGCATCCCCGCCTATGTATGTTTCTTCCTGCTGGAAGAATATTTATAGCATTTCTGACCTTTGAATGAACTTTTAAGAATCAATAACAGCAAAGTGAAAAGCAGGTCAGCAGCAGTTTTCCTCTTGACTGAGTGTAGCCAATGTTCAGCTTGGAATATCTAATATAGGAACTACCATAATCACATTTAAGCAGCATTTTTGCAGGAAATTTGCAGATTTCTTCAGCACTGTCATAAAGCTACCATCTGAAGGATACAAGGCCAGAGCTAGTGGTGTCATTGACGGGTTTTTAAGTTGTTGTGTATCATTTTTTTACATGGCAGAGCTTCTACAAAAAGCCTTGAAAGGTGGTGCTGAAGAATAATTTTCTTAGCTGTGTTTTGTCACTGGACAAAAGTGAGCTAATTAGAAACTGTTCTCATTAATGACTTCTCACAACTGATACACCATCCATTTCAGATTACAGTAATAAAATTGACAGAGTCACCCCTTGATGTGTGAGCACAAACAGCCATATGAGATGGTTCAAGACAAGATTTGTCCATTCAGAGTTGTTATCCCTATAACCCTACAACTCAAATAATTTAAAGGACCTTTCCTAATTCCTCAAATTTATGAAGTTCCTTCCAAAATCGAAGTGTTCCCATAATGAACTAGACATCTCAGTGCTGTTTGCTGCCTCCTTCTAAAGCGGAAATTAATTTCCCTTTATTTCATTGCCTAAAAGCGAAGTTTCTCACTTAATTAAATCCTTTCATTCTCCAGAGCTGCCACCCCAGAAAATTCTTGTTGCACCATCTTTTGCCTACCACAGGTTCTTGGCCAACTAGTTCAGATTGTAACTTTGCATTAGAAGCCTAAATTCCGAACGCCTTGAGTTAAGTGGGATGAATCCCATAGCTAGGGGCGACAGTAATAGCTCTCACAGAGTGAGAGGTCTTCTACCTTGTAATTAGAGTGAATTGTTGCAGCCAGGACTTCCCCTCATGCCATTCCATAGAGGTAGAAAGCAGGGTTTTGATCTTTGCTGGAGCCTCCTGAAACTGCTGTAATACACAGGGCTTCTGTTTGCAAATTCGATGTCATTATTTAGAAAATACCTCATAAAAGCTCAATTTTTCTCCAGTATTTTCCTGATTGACTGGAGAGACAATGAAAGCTAAAAAAAATCCTTTAAATTTTCAAAAAGCTTTATAGCATCTCAAAAGAGTAGTTTTCATAAGTTTCTTTTTCTATGTCCATGTCATTTGAAGATTGTGTCTACTTGTTCAGCCAACCATCCAAATATGTCTAAAAATACAAGATATATGAAATAAATTTACGGTTATTACAACTTCTGTTTGCTCAGAAGTTGTTTGATCAAAGGTTTTAATAGTCAGGAAATTAGGATTTTTTTAATGGATGCTATCATATTTATTATTATTATTGCATTTAGTGTTACATTCCTGAAAAAGAACAAAGGAAAACATTTCCACACAAGTTCTACATGAATTATTAATGTCAACTTTGAATTTCCTTGTTTTTTCCTAGTTTATAAAACAGCCTTAATATAGAATAATTTTGTCTCCATTTCTTCAAATTTGTAGACTCGTAATATTAAAGAATGGTTTCACTCCTCTCTCCTCATACCCATTTCCCTCTTTTTTGCTTCTTTTTAAATTTCTTTCAAAGATCAAAGCATTGCGCCATGTACATCTTCAGTTCTCTTAAACATAAAGCTGTCTTAGCATTTCACTGTTCTCCAAAATTTGCATTTCAGCTTTCAGCAGTCTCTAGCCAAGTAGAAGTTGCTCTTTTCCTCTTATTCCTAAAATATTTTAAGTACTTTGAAAAATTCTATAAAGCAAGAGAAAAACTGAAGTTCTGATGTTACACCTAAGTCAGATCTAAGTACTGTATTGGTTTCTAACTCTTCTGTCTCTAGCATAAAGTTTGAGACAAAATAACAAAATCAACCTTTTGTTTCACCAGTTCAATAGACAAAGGACATTCATATTAATATTTCTGATGAAATTGTAGCTTATCAGTTCATTGAGACTGCTATTTTGTCTTCAGCAAGAAGCTGAAGTTCATCTGGCAGTAGCACATGGATTTGAAAAAGCAACAAGGTTCGTGGACGCTGAGACAGATCCATGCTTTGGAACCAGCCAGAGACAAAGCCTATGGCAGAGCTGGGTGATGACCAGGGAGTTTCAGTTTCTACTGAATTTTCTAATTTGCTGACGCTGCCAGAGTAGGTACATGTCAGTTTGGATAATGCCACCATCAGCAACATTGGGGTAGTTGTCCACTCATCATTTCTTCAAAACTGTATAACTGGAGCTGCTCATTGTTTGTGCTGATCTAAGGCTGGTGAATGCCCTTAAGAGCTACTTCAGTCTGTTTTGTTGGGTTTATGTCAGTGCTTAAAAACTAGGTCATTTTTATGCATGCCAAGGTACATACTGTCTCTTACAGTCTGTTTTATTTCATGGTTTCACCTTCATTTGTGGCAGCTCCATCAGTCTTGTCTGTGTGGCCTCCTGCCTTCACTGCTGCAGTGTTTGGGTGGCAAAGTCCATGAATTTAAGTCCTTAGGTGTTCTTCTGTAGCCGGTGCACGCAAGGTTCAGCTGCTTCTTTTCTCACAAATGTCTGCCTACCCCCAGCTACCAAACACCTTGACTGAATCCACGGTCAGCACCAGAACTTGAGCCAGACACTGGAGCTGGATTAATGTCAAAATAGACCAGCTGTGCACAGGCAGCTTCACACACATCTCACAAGTACAGGAGGATGGGCTGGTCTCACTAACAGCATGCAATTTGGCTTGATGATTTCAGAAAATGATGAGGAGCAGGAGGCTCTGCTGTCACTGGACAAGCCTGGGTGGTATTCCCAAGGTAATGCTATCCAGCTTTATGATCTACTGAAGAAGATGACTGGCAAGTTGGATCCTAAGGTATGTTACAAGTGAGAGTCAATCTTTCTGAAAATACCCTGTTTCAGTCAAGAATTCACCAGACAAACTTTCATTAAACTTATTGATGTAACTGGTCACAAACTTCTGTTCTGGTTACACTTACTGCTGTCTAACAGCTTGTAGCCCAGAACTGGAAGTAGCATATTTGTCTTCTTATTGGTAGAATATGTAAACTTTCTAAATGTAAATTTTCTGTATGCAGGGTAAACATTTTAGCAGCTTTGGGAAGAATCAGGTTGTAATCAGGTAATGTCCCAGAAGAAATAAATCATCTAGATTAAAAGACGGCATCAGTAAAAACTAGGAGTATGTTAAGTACAGGTCTGGATAGGTGAAAATGCCACTAATGATGGTGCAACAGCATTTTTCATAATGAATAAATTCCTCCCTGGATACAGAATAGTTTTGAGTCACCAAGAAGAATGTTCTGTCTTGTTTCCTGTGTGTTCTGGTTTGAAAGCAAAACCAGTGAGAGACTCCAAGTCAGAAATAGAATTTATTGGGAAAAGGGAAAAGAAATAAAATACATGCAATAATACAAAAGGAAGACCACTGACAAAGTCAGAATACAACCTGACACCCCTTTGTCTAGCATGCTGGTAGCAGTCCAAACTGGAGTGGCTGCAGTCCTCTTGGAGTGGCAGATGTGGTTTCTGTTGGAGCAGTGGTCCTGTAGAAAAGGTGTAGTCGTCCAGCGGAAACCCCAGCTGTGTCCTCTTGGAAACCTGTGGGAAGGTTGCCTTTCTGTCTAAAAATCCCAGAATATATCTAGGTGGGAATGCTTAGCTCCTCCCCCCTGGGCAGAGCATCTCGCAATGGGCTGATGTCATTCTGAGTCCTGCGGTGGGTCCTTGATCACCTGTACCACAGAAACGGCTCCTGGAGGGAGTTATCTCTGAGTCATGTGGCAAGACATTGATGGGCCCATTAACAGGAGATAAGGAAAACTGCCCGGAAGACAACTGCTACACAGATGGCAATAGAAAACATCCTGCTTCTCAGTCTCGGACACAGTGTAGTCTAAAACTTGTTCCAGTTTAGTGTATTTTTTTGGTAGTCTTTCTACTGCTTCCCGTCAAGCTATTTCTGTCAGCCAAAAAATTCACACTTCCTTTTGCTGGTCCCAGTTAGGCATCCCTTTCCAATGCCCCTGGAGGGTGAGAGCAAGGAGGGTGTGTGGGGCCAGCCTTCCTGCTATGGAGCTGGTTGAAGGTAAAACCCCAAACTTGACATTAATAGGATCCCTGCATGTCTTGACCAAGTGTAAACATGGAGGAATTTTTATTGGGTCATTTTAAGGCTCTATTTCTCTCTCCGAGAAATACAGTTTGCTTGTGTTTTCCTCATATACAATGAACTTCTAATCTGCTTCTTCCTTCACAGGTTGTTTATTTTGGTGACAGTATGCACTCAGATATTTTCCCAGCTCATCACTATAGCAACTGGGAAACTGTCTTCATCTTAGAGGAGCTTCTAGGGGACAAAGGTATAGTGCCTGCAAAGGCTGAATCTGAGCCCTTGGAGAAGAAAGGAAAATATGAGGTAAGGGTTCCTGCAGATGTTTCCTGGAACAGAATAAATTAAATTACAAAAAAGCCTCATGTCACCTGCATTAAGAATGAACCTGCTTGTCTTACCAGGGTGCTGGCAGCATCAGCATCCCCCATAGATGTGTCCTTCTTGTCTTACCAGGAGAATGCTGCTCTGTCCCAGCTCAGCAATGCATGAGTGACACAGCACCTCTACCTGGAGCTAAACCATGGATCTCAGAAAAGGAGCTGCTGTGTGTGCTCTCCCTTAGCACAAACCTTTTTAGTAACAAGATCCCTCCATCCCACAAGGAAAAATGTCATGCCCTCTTATTGCAAGTCCAGGGCCTGAACTCTGCTGAGTTCATGACATTTCCCTGTGTGTTGTGGCCAACTGTAAACACGGAGGAATTTTTATTACATTGTTATGAAGGTTGCTCTCTCTCTGTGTGAGATATGGTTTGCTTGTGCTTTCCTTATATACAAAGAAATTTTAATTTGCTGCTTCCCTCACAAGTTGTTATTTTGGTGACAGCTGTGCTCAGACAAGAGGGATGGCTTCAAAATCTGGCCCAGTGCCGACTTACTGATAGTTACCTCAGATAAATAATACGATTTTCAGGTTTATCACAGCTGGGAAGCAGGGCCTTAGCACTGCTGTCACCCTTTATATCTCCCACAGAAGGTGGGAAGTTACTATGGTTTATCCTTTCCTCTGCTGCCAAAGGGCAAAGTAGATAGGAAACAGCACTGAGATGGGTGATGAGGCAGCATTGTACCTCCAGCATGTCCCATGTAGGTAGGAGCTACAGTGAGGCTTCACTCTCCATCTGGAGTCTTTTCATTTCATATGCTACTAAATAATACGTCATTTTCTTCTAATTGCAGAGTAATACAGATGCTTTTCACACTTTTCTTTTTAATGCACTAAATATTATTTTTCTTTTAAAATAATTACTCTTTGTGATTAAAAGCTAACTTACCAATAGAAAAGATCTAAGGGGTGCATTTATACTTGGTATGTTTTTAATCCAAGTGTTACAAAAGCTCCTGGTTTTAACGGAGAAAAGGGACTCTTCAATGGGACTAAAACAATACAGATGTGATCTCTGTATCTTATTTTTTTAATAGACATATCTCATATTTTCCCCCACTACCCTGATTTCTAAACTATAGTCAGATGAGGACATTTCAGTCACTGAAATAAGGAAATGTAATCATTAATGTTTAGGCTTTTTCCTGAGTTGTAAATAAACAAAAATGAAGTCAAAAAATTTAATATCCTATCAAGAGAATGTGTTTCTCAGTAGGAAGGAGTGGTGGGAGAGGAAGAGGTAGTAGCACATACAAGTTACTACAATTTGATTTAAATAATTAATGCTTTAAAAAGAAATCTTCCATAAATTTGTTCATTCTCTGACTGGAGATTCTGCTGCATTGCTGCATAAAAAACTTAAAGTTTGGGGGATTTGTTCAACGTGCTTTCTTAAGCATGTTCAATATATGCTTTTGAAGCACACATTTTTAAACAGAGAGATAGAAGGTGGTTCTTTTCCTGGAAGTACGAAGAGTAATGGATTGATTTGTTTCTGAGCCCACGATGATGATTTGGTTTTCGCTTGTTACGACACCTCTGCTCGACTGCTCACAAGATCCATCTTCTCTATCGCAGCAGTTGTCAAGCAGCAAATTGAGACTTTTAGACAGGTGCTTGACATTTCACTGACACTGTAGCATTCTTGACAAGAGATTGCAGTATCTCAAGGAGATACCACCCCTACCACACACAACCCCTGTTCCGTTTACATCCGCTACCAGTGACAGCGAGCAAGCAAGGGAGAAATGAATTGTGTTGATTAAAGGAACCTGAACCAGGGGAGCCGTGGCAGGTCAGTGGTGTTATTTCATTACCATGCTGCTCACTGGAGTCTGAACAACAGATCACATCCATATCTCTGCAGTTGACTGGGCACCACTAACTTAACAGGACTGGTTCAAAGGGACTCCCTTTACAAACCTGTGAGAGTTTTATTTTCATTCCCCCAAGCAACTTCTCCCATTAACCCTTTGGTTAAGAAGGGAGAAAAGACAATTCAAAGGATTGTACAAAGTCACATATTTCTGGAAAATTGGTCACAGATTAGATTTCATCTGGTTAATCAGCCTTAGCATTTATTGGCAATAAAATACAGCACTACTGTAGATATTCCTGCCATGTGCTGTGTGCAGAGAGGGACTGAAAATTTAATACATGATGCAGCTCTCAATGCTATCACTCTTTACAAAATACTATTAAAGTAAGAAAGTATTACTTTAATTGGCAATTGCATCTTTCAGAAAGAAATTACAAAAATCTGGTTTTAGTTGTTTGACTGGTGTTTCATCACTAACAGTGAGAGGGGAAGAAAACAGCCTTCTCACACACCAAATGGGAGACTTGTGATTTCCATTTTCATTTGTAGCTTTTGTCTTTTCCCTTTAATTAAATGCATGATATAAGCCAGATACACATAACTGTGAAATTACGGTACCAACTGCAGTTCTTTTAAGTATGTGAGTCATAACCAAATAAGCAAGAGAATAGCAAACTAAAAACTATTTATGCAGTTACTTGGCTCCTAAGTAAATTGCAGTATGCAGGGTGAATAAAAATACAAGGCATTGTGTTGAAACAAGATTTCCCTCCCTCCCAGAACTGGGGGTGTGTTTGTTTGGCTGGAGCCTTTGGTTCTAATCTTTAAATGTGTGATCAGTTCCATCAATGAAAACACAAAAGGAAAGCTGGAATTTGTCCCAGGATTTCGAGGAAAATTATTACAGAGAAGCTGTCAGTGTGTAAAAACCTTGGGCTATATGAATGAATGGAGCAGAAATTAAAGAATTAATTTATGGATATAGATGATAATTTTGTAGTTAGAAGGGAAAACTTAATTTTTACAATATTGCCAAGTGACTGGTTTGTTGTAGAAGTCAGGGCTGATATCCCCCTGAATTTCCATTAACTCCCTTGGTGTGACCGTAGACAAGCTATTTATTTCATGTCTTTTGGCTCTGTTTGTCTCTTTATCTTTGGCACAAATCTAACAGTACTTCCAGGAACAACCTGATGTGCTGTTGTGAAGCCTGGTGAGTTAAAGCAATATTCCTAGGGCAATACCCTGAAGTGCAGTACATTTGATTTTAAATTTGCTTATAGTGATCCCTGTTGTAATTTAGGTACAATATTCATGTATGAAATGTTTTATATTTTCATGATGTGTAGGAGGGCAGGTTCTGTGCAGCAGAATTCAGACCAGTGGCTGGCTTGTCCATTTGCACACCCAGCATGGGTGTGGGATTCAGGGACATCCTGTTGTTGTGGTCAGCACAGCTGTGCTGACAGAAAAATCTCAAATACTGTTACACCAAAAAAACTGTATTTTGAGCATTGATTTTTTTCTGGCATCAAGAGTTAGTGGCGTATTACTACCTTGGGAAAAAGCATACAATCATCAGTACCATCACTCATATTGGATGCAGTAGAGTATTCCTCATGCTCTGTGCTTGTTATGGCATAAATGGCAAATCATCATCTAAATAAAGCCCTTAAAAATGATAACGGCTTGAACTTCCACTCCTGTCTCCTTTATATCTTTCTTTCTTTCATCCCTTTACCAAATGTAGAAAAACTTCAGAGCTTGGCTCCCTGCTAATTAGTATTTTTTAAAGGTCATTTATAAGCTGACAAATCAGTGTTACCCAAGGGTCCTATTAACAGATTCTGTCTATTCTGTTAACAGGCCCTATTTGTCTAGAGTTAGCAAAGCAAAATTGGTAGCAAGTACTCCAGGTGTTTTGACTTTGTGGAAGGCCCTGGAACTTGGGAATTTCTGGGAGCATCCCTATTTCCCTGAAGTGTAGATGTTTTCTTCGAGGCTTTGTACTCTCGACTGACACAATCAACATCTGACCTCCTGCTCTCTGACCAACATGCCTGAGAGCAAACACATATGCCTGGGGTTTTTGCATGAGAAAGAGGGATTGCCCACTTTCCAGGATCTGCTGTCCTGCTGTGAGAGCAAATTCTGTGTCTGGGGACTGCAGGAGTGGCTGATGCATCTTCCAGGGCTCATTAGCCCTGCTGCTGGGCATGTGCCTCCAGGCACATGAGTAGCCACGGTAAGAGGAGACTTTGGCCTCGTTTCACAGATGTACAGATTCATGGTGTGTGGTCTGTCCTTCACTGCAGGCTATGATGTGTGCTGCAGGTGAGATAAGGACATCTTCAGGGCATCAGTTAGGGATGGAAGGGGGAGCAATGTCTGATATTTCCTAGGGATGCGGTCAAAGTTTCTGCTTTTTCCAGATTTTAAATCGAGATTTAGCCTACCACACCTGCACTGTCACATGTAGATAAACCAGTAGCAAAATGATGGGAGCTTTGCACTGTGTGACTTGATGACAAGTCTCATATATAACTGGTTTGGTTTCACAGAGGGCTTGGGTTGTAAATCCAAAACTTAACTCCCTCCTCCTTAATAAGGAAGAAAATCCCACTCTAGATTCAAACATCTGTAGAAATCAGTTCATTTCCTCAGGTTACATTTTTAATTGTCTACTGAACTAACCTTAACTTCAGACAGCAGAACCCTCATATCTTTCCTCTTGTCAATAAACAGGACCATGTCTTTTTTACAAATGCTTATGTGGGCCAGTACTGGGGTTGTTGTTTTGATTAATCACCTGAGCAGCTGTAACAGCCTTAAGAATTTTCTGCATGTGTCATCCAGCTGGCAAACAGATTTTAATTCATCAGAGCATCTAAACTTAATTATAACTGATGTAAAGTCCTGGGATTGGCATGGAAATATAAGTTTTAGTGGAGGAAAAAAGAAAGTAACATGCTGTCCCTTTGTGTAAGGCATTAAAAAAAAAAAAGCCCAGGACTTCAGTAAATGCTGATTTTGAGACAAAAGAGAAGGTTTTTTTCTGTTTATTTACATCAGAAGACAGAAATTAATATCTACATTTGTCAAAATCAGTACTTTCCTCTCCCGCCCCCTCCCCATCTATAATCAGAGGAAAAACTGTAGCACAGACTCATGGAAGAGTGGCTCTGTGTTTACTGGTGTGGTCCGTTCAGCTGCCTCAACAACTTCCTGATCAAAAGATACAGGCCTCTGTCATAAACACAAATGATTCCAGCAGATTCTCAAAACTGTTAAGAGAGAGGTTAAATGGAAAATAAAATACAAAAGTTCACAAACCTGGAGGCACAAACTGGTATCTGTTCTGTGCTCTGCAGGTCTGAGAAGTTACTTTGCACACAAATGACTTTAACAGATTTTCTATAGTGTAGTTTTGTTTCCCATTTTTTCATCTTTCTGTGCTGGCATTTTTTTCTGATTGCTCATGGCAGTGTATAGCAGGTCTCAAGATGAATTTGCAAAAAGTCAGTTTTCCCAATGCTGCTTTAATGCTTTCTTTAAAACATAATTAGTCTAGATGTTGTTGTCTGAAAAGATACATTAAAAAAAATTCGTATTCCACAATTTTCTAGAAAAATGTCTCTCCATGGATTCTGTGTCTCTGTTTTCACTCATTCCTCAGCTCAGAAACAGATAACACAGGTGGCATGATGCATTCTTTGCAGTTACTCCACCCAGCATGCGGAAGCTCCTTTTCCCCCTGGAGCTGTAACACAGCCTATCCAGCAGAGAAGGACAGCAAGCAATTCACACTATCCAAAACAGAAGAACAGGGAAAATAGAAGGGGTTTTCTTAAACGGTTTAAAAAATATTTGCAGTTCACCTTAATGTCCTAGGGAATCCATAAATTGTATAAACAGGAACTTGGGGACTTTTGGGAAGAAGATTGTTATTGTATTGTTATTGTCTTTATATTTTAAAGCCACATTGCTCCTGAGATACAATATAGGCTTCCCAGACAATCAGAAAAATGCCAGAGTTCCCTAAACTAATGCTTGTGGATAAACAGATATTTAAAATTTTTTTTAAGCTTACATATTTATTTATTTTTCTTTCAGGAAGATCAGCTCAAAGTTCCTTACTTTGTATCTAAACAGTGGGGCTCTTTCTTCGTGGACAGATTGCCAGGCCTGGAAAACGCAGAGGAGACTTTAGTTCACACGTGGTCCTGTAAATGTATTAGCACTTACAGCACTATTGCAATCCCTAGTCTGGAAGCAATAGCAGGTAAGGAAGATATGTATGGCTTTTTTCTAATAAACATGCAGTATTCATAGTAAGTTTGTAGTTCTGTAGATCTGGTTTTGAGATTACATGTATCTAAAATACATTTAAAATACTCTGTTCATATGATGCAACACTTAGCACTAGTGGCCATTGATTGGTTTGATGTTTGTGCTTTTAATTGTTGTCTGATACACCAGGGTTTTTGCTTGTGCTTGCAAATGTGAGGTGTTTAATTGATGTGCTGTTAGAGATGTGATGCAACATTTACCAGACTGTAGATTAGTTCCTGAACTAGTCCCTACTTCCCCTCTGTGATTTGCTGTTTCTACTTTCAGTGGTGAGATACATTCGAAACAAACAACATGCAAAGTTAATTGGGAGTGTTATACTTACAAAAATATTTCTCACCGATTGGCTTGTTACACTTCCCCTATCAGCTCGCTGTAACTTTGCAGCTGCAGTACATTTCAATGTTTACGAAGTGGTGATGAGGACCCCCGTGTGCTCCATCTATCATTTTGCAGTACTGAACTTTGTTGATACACATACTTAAAGGAATAAACGAATTATTAAATGAATGAAGAACACGCAAAGCATTTTGTTTACTAACCATTCAGCATCTCTTGCCTGCTTTGTGCATAAGATCAAGGAGTAAAAGTTTTGTTGCAAGAGAGCATTTCAGCTTGCCCAGCAGTGATTTCTACAGCAAGACATGTGATAGACCTTTTCTTTGCAACCACTTTTACACATGCACTTCCAATGTATGGATATCTCAAAACAGAACAATCACAGACTGCCACAATTTATTTATGCCTCTGATATTTGCCATTTTGCAATCTATTTCAGCCTAAAGACACAAAGCCCAAACATACCACGGGAAAATGCCAACAGAGAGATAATTTCCATAAAACTCCCGTCTAATTCCTTTTCCAGGGTCATGCTGTGGTTTGCTTTGGAAGTGTTGACCAAGAGAAAATGGTCAGCCACAGTCTGAAACTCGCCTCCCAGCCAGCTCCCCACTAACCACAGCTCAGTTTAAAGGACAAGCAAGGCCTCTCAACCTCAAATGTATGCCAACTTTCCAGCTGCAGATGAAAGGGTGCGAACCCATAAGGCATAACTGGGCAGTTAGTGAGTAGGATAGCTGCCTGCCATCAGCTGTGGAGCTCTTGCAAAGCCTGCTTCTCCACGAGGAGGGATGCCGTGTGCTGTCCCTTGCTGCATTGAACCAGTGCTGGGACAGGGGGTCATGTCTGTAAAAGCTAAAGGACAGGGGAGAAATAATGTTTTAAACTTGCAGCTGTGCACCAGACAGCAGACTCAAATTTGAAGGTAGGGAGAACATCTCTGCTTTCTTACAGAGAGTGGTATTTCTTGTTTGTGTGGAAGAGCAGATGTTCATTATTATGGATGTTAAGGAATTCCTGACTCCTCTTGAATACCTTGTCTGACTCTGTCACAGCAAGCTGTGAGAACTCCTGCTCTGCCAAGCCCTGAAGTTTTTGGCTGCAGTTGTAAGTCACATTTTAGCTACAGCTATTTGGGAATAACTAGCTAGAAGAGATTGAAATGGGTTATGCGAGTTTGATGCTCTCCAGCTTTTCCTTTCCCATTCATCTGCTTTAATTACCAGCAGAGGACTTTCCACTGCCAAGCTACAAAAACTCAGGCCTTTCCTCACGATGCCCTGAGCCCAAGTGTGCAGCCAGGCTGCCACCATGCTGACCACATGAGCCCAGCTCCCAGCCAGCGCTGTGCTGACTGTGTGAGCTCAACTCTGGCTGGCTCAGCCTTGGCAGCACCTCACTCACCCTGACCCAACCAAATGAGCTGCCACATCACTGGAGATGCACTGCAGCCACCTGTGAGCTGGGGGTTGACAAGGGCTTCTCTATCAACAATGTCTGACCTGGCTTTTGTACACCTACGTGGCCACTAGTAAGTGCCATGTACAAGTCAGGATGCCATCAACTTGTGATCTGCAAAAATATTTAGTGAAATGTGGTAGATGGCTGCAGTGCTGACTTTAAGATTGATTCTCGTCGTTTGGCTGCAGTGAGTATCTGTGCATAAAGAACAACTTGGTTTACTTCTCAAGACACATTGAAAAAGATTATTTCAAAGCCTATTCAATGTTACTTAATACTATTAACTCACTTACTCAATACCAGTTCAAAGATGCATTGGAAGTTCTGAACTTTAATCTTACCTCTAGCAAGGAAGGTATTATTGGAATTGCAGACTATTGCACCACAGTTCATCATCTAAACTCTCCTGAGATTCCCTGAAGAGAAACTGGCATATTCTTTGTGCTTGAAAAAGTATCTTTCATTTGTTGTTAAAATTGCCCAAAGGAGATCTTCTGCAATACCTTCTGTGTACTTCAATCAGTTTGGATTGGAAATCAGATACGTTATATTGACAGTACATGGTTAATAAAATAGTGGAAGCCAATGTCCCTACTCCTATTCTACATGCCTCACTCACAAATCCATCTGTTTCTCCACTTTTCTGCTCCTCATTTACAGCTCCCTTACAGATTTGAGCATTTTAAAGCACAATGATATAATGAGACACATTTTCCAAACTGGGATCCATTACTGTGGGAATGTTACTTTAGAGCTCCCACATGGAAATTAAAGGTGTAGGGGTCTCTCTGAAAAATGACATTCTGCATAAACCACAATTTCCAGGACATCCTTCTCCACTCCAGAAGGTTAAGTGTGAGCCAAGTAGAGGAAGATTACTCTTATCTTTCCTACCTGAATAATCTGAACTTTACCTTCAAGGACAATGACCGCTTCTCTGTGACCACGTGACCGCGTTTCCAGATTACCATGTTAATAATTGTATTTAATGCATCATATAGCCATTCCAACAGTAATTTCAAAAATGCCATTTCAGACAGGTCTTTTGATTAACAGTTCTTTGGTCCAAAAATATGATATGCATATTTCAAGCTAATGCTTTGCCTTTCAATCTCACTATATTTGGTATTTTTTTAAAAGCCACACTTCAAAAAATTCCATGAGGAGTTTTAGAGCTATAGAGGGGATTTTTGTAAGGTTTTTTTTTTCTATATTGCAAAGAAAAGGTTAAGAAAGTGTAATAAGGACAACATAAAAAAACTTTTTTTTTTCTAATTTCATAATTTTTAACCTAATGTAAATTTATCTCATAAGCTCTGACTGGTGAAGTTTGTCACAGGATTAAAAACTACTGCAAGCAAGAAAAGAAGATTGAGTGATGTTGCAGCTCAAGATAATTTAATTTCAGAGAAGAATTAGTGCAAATGTAAATGTTTTATGGAGACAGTTCATTTCACACTTTGGAGATTTGATAATCAAGCTTGTGTCATGCATGAGGATAATGCATTTTTTTGAATCTTGTGTGCAATGTGAAATCATATCAGGGTTTGCCAATATGGCTGCATAAGTTTTTCTTCATGCCTTATTGTTACTTCAATTAGGTAGAACTAGAGAAAAAATCTCCATTATAATTAACCAAATTTGTCTCTTTAAAGATGCCTGCAGATCCCTGCCACTTTCTGTGGGAGTTTGAGTCGTCAGCCTGCTTGCTGTATAAATATAATGATAAAATTGCCAGTGAACCATGACAAAGAAGTTCATGTTTCTGCTTAGAGCTGCAAATTATCTGCACAATGGAAAGCTCAAGGCAGCCATGTCTGGGGCTCCAGAACTGGCAATGTGCAGGTTGCAGATACATGGGTCTGCCCAGCAGAGATCAACTGCAAATTGCAAACTTCACACACCATCTTCCACATGTATTTTAAAGGTGAATGCCCTGGAGGAATCAGCTGTTATCATAGAAGACATGAATTTCACTAATCTTGTGATATACTAATCACTAATCAGCCATATACTGATTTCTGTATCCTGAACAGCGACATTTGTAATTGTTGCTGAAGAGAAACAAACAAACAAAAAATCCTTCATGTTTTTGCACCTTAGTTCTATGTTTTTTCGTTGATATTACATCACTTAAAGTAAAATCCAACTCCTTTTAAAATTAAATTAGTCCTTGCTGTAACCAGACTGAAAATTGTGCTCTTATTCAAATGATACAATAATATATCATTCCCTTAAACACATAGAACTACCTATATTATGCATTGCTAGTTAGCAGTAACCTTTCATATTTAATGCCTTATCTTACAACTGTGCTTTTGCTTGCCAACTTCAGTGTATATGAAGTTACTATAGATGCTATATAATAGCATCTAAACACTAAGTTTATCAAAATGCTTTGAGGATTTAAGCTACTTAAGAATTTGCTGTTACAAATAATAGTTGCTGCTACAAGGCCAAAGAGTCATTTTTATAATTAAAGTTTTTATGCAAAAAATGTATTCTTACACTGGATGGAAATTTGGTGTAAATACATGACAGTAACATTTCCGAGGTTTTCTGGCCCTGAGGTTTCATACAAGGAAGAAAAACAGATAATAAAGATAACTGAGTAGAAAGAAGATATTTGTTCTGAGCATATAAACAGCATTTTGATCTATGTGTCAGTTGAAAAGCATCAGATAATGTAAACCTGATTCATCTGTTCCAGGAAACTAGTTTCAATGTTCTCCATTTAGAAGAAAAAAGAAAAAGTATGCCCAACACAACTAACAAATATAAGGCATCTATTTTTTCAGCTGAAAAATACATCTGAAACCAAAAATAAACAGCATTTTAACCATAAAAAAATATTGTTCAATAAATCAGGACTAGTTTATAAAAAGTCTTCAGGACCTAGTTACTTCCCAAATGGTCTGAGACTTCATCTTTACCACAGGATTTGACTATTTGATAGTGATTTTCATTGCAGAAAGGGCAGTATTCAGTGTATTACAGTTTGGTCAGGCTTTCCTTCCTCCTCCAGAAAGGTGTATTGACTTGTGCCCCTGAAGACCATGTCAAATCATGCAGAACCCAAAAGATTACTTCCTAGCCAATAGCTGACAGAAATGCTCCTGCCATTGTTATTCTGCTCTATGAGATGTCAAAGTACAGCCACCCCGAAAAGATTAAAGGGAGAACTCATGAGCAACTCATTAAGGGGGAACCACTCAGTCATTTCTGCTTTATAGAGTTATCCTTCAACTCAGGCAGCATAATTTCATTTGCAGGCTGTAACTAAAACTATAATTGGGTTTTGACTGCATTGCAGGCTTATGGGGTGGGTTTAGATTGACACTCTATAAACCCTGGTTGTAATACAAAGTGTTGATAATTTTTGAGTGTGAAAACTAGTGAAAATAGGTTAATCACCAAGTATTGAAAATACTTGTCTGACCAGGTTGAAATTGAAATTGACCTGCAACCTCACATGTAAACAAAAACATTGCTGGAAAGATATTTGTGTACTCTGGATTGGTGCCTAACATATTCCCTCTAGATTAAGATGGTCACACATACACAAAAAACTATGTAGGCCTTGTCCTCTTGTGTGTCTCTGTGTGGATTTTTATTTTAAGGTTAAAAAATGTTTGTCACACCTCCAGAGAAAAAATCAGGGAAAATGAAAGAAAACATTTGTTTTACAAGAGTGGGGAACATGCATGATGAGATTAACCCATCTCCTGAGTTTGGAGAGGAAGATTGATCTTGGTGAGTTTACCTCAAAATGAAAGTAAAGGGGTGTATCATCTCTGCCTTTGTCTTAATGTAACTTCTTCACAGTCTCAAAATGCAGCTCTTTTTTTTTTTTTTGTATCCACCAGAAATGCCTGTCAGCTCAAACAATTGCTTGTTTCCAGGCTAACTTCTTGGACCTACCTCAGAAGCCCTTCCTCCTGCTCTAAGATCCAGAACGAGTCATTCCCACACAAAAATTAATTAACAGATCCCTGAAAGACTAATACATCCTGGTAGGATCTTGGCATTCTCTCAAGATTTTTTTTTTTCTTTAGATTAAATCTTCACCTAGATATATAAAAATATTATAGTAAAATATTTTCTTCTGATCAGTTCCATATCAAGCAAAGAACCACACGGGGCTATTTTCTTACAGGACTTTCAAAAACCACTGTTTCAACTACAACAAAAATGAGAAACATTTCCCTTACATAGAAATAATGAGTTTTCTCATGAAAACCCAAAACAGCAAAGGAATTTCTAAGGCTTTCCTTCACTGCAGACCCTTATCAGGCTCAGCTGCGAGTTAGTGCACGCCTTGTGCACAGCTGTTTTGCTCAGGAAGGGGTCAGCGGTCCCTTGGCCATAGGGTAGACCCAAAGTAATGTGACTTGTTATTCCCAAGATAATTACAGTAAAATTGCACACCACAAGCAATCGCAGCAGCCACGATGGGACAGTCATTCCATTTCCCCAGGCACTCATCCATCTGCAAAACTGGTAGTAAAGCTGCTGCTGCACATAACCCTGCAGTTTGCCACTTGGGTTTTCTCCAATGGCACTGTCTTCTGTGTTAGATACCACAGACAAGTAACCAGTGACAAACCTCATGGCACTGAAGCTCTTGCTCAGGCCAAGCTCAGGCCTCAGATGTCTTCTGGCAGTGCCACAGGCATGACGTCCAGCCACTACACCTGTGTTGGCTAAAGCTCTCATGTAAGTGCAGGTAAATCAGCAAACCTGCACTTTGACTGAGAGTAGTTTTAGTCTTTATTCCTGCATGGCCAGGGGTAAACTGCACTGGCTTGTGCAGTAACTATATCCAAACTCAGAAGCTTTCTCCTGTGGAGCAAACCTATATTGAGGAGTCCCGCCTTTCCCATTCAACACCACCAGATACTCTCCTCCTCTCCAAGTTCTGAGTTATGGAGTATGCAGACAACAGCACTGACTTTCATGTAATTGACAGAAGGAATGCTTTTCTCATGCTGACTTCACTCTTTTGGGAGCTTTGCTTCAGTACAGCAAACATCTGACCTCCAGTTTAGGAAAATGAACCTTAGAAGTTTTTCTAAAAATAACTGCTATCAGATAAATCTACTTGTGGCCTTGGGATTTTTTTCTTTTTGCCTTTAGTATGCTGTCTCACATCCTGAGCTTTTAGTGCAAGCCCTGCTTTGACTGTTACAAAACAGAGATGGGTCAGGAGATAAAAGAACATTTCACATTTAAGAAAAAGCAACACCTGTTACAGGCTACCCACAGACTGGCAAGCCAGATCACTCAAAGGCACAGCCAAACTGGTGAGTTCCCCCACAGCAATTGTGCTTACTCCACTGCTAAATAATTATTAGAAGTTGTTATCATTAAGAAATTAATATTTTCTTTCAGCAGTGACTTTGAAATACAATGAAAGATTCAGGATAAAGCTTCTAAGCCAGCATTAATTATGGAAAATCCTGTAATAGGAAAAGATTTTACACTAGCTGATGGTTTGCCCTCTGCCCCTATAATTACCTCACCCAGATGACGAGATGTAAGATAGAACTGTGACGGTGTTTGCTGAAATTTGACACAATTAAGCAGTGTAAAGATTTTTTTTCAAACTTGGGTATCACTAATAACATTTTAGTTCTCTTCCTTATGCCTTTTCCTTGGTGATAATCAGGGGGATATATTTGGATTCACTTAAGAACACAACCCTGCTGTTTACTAGGAGGCTTCTGCAGCATCTGGCACCAGCCCTGCTCACTGGCAGGGAGCAGACCTCAGGGTGGGAGGGGGAGTTCTGCTTTCTGTAGAGCTTCTCTCTCATCCCGGGGATGCTGCTGTGGTGTCATGATGAAAAAATGTTGGCTTTGCTTTTGTTGGTCAATACTGAAAAATGATTCCTGACATTTCTGCTGTGTATTTTGGGAGAAATCTGTTTCAGTCTTGGACTGTGCTTTTAATTGAAAAACCTAAAGTGCTTAGTTAAGATTTTCTTTTTTTAATGCATTGGTTTGTTCAAGAAAATTTTTAAAAATTAGAGCAGTAAGTTTATCAAGCAGGCCTGTGTCTGGTTTAAATTAAAATTGTCTTCAGTTACTCAAATACTTTCCTGATCACTCATTGAGAATATTACATTTTCCCTTCTTCTTGTGGTTTCTCCTTCTTGCTTGTGGGTGGAACTCCAAGTCTTCCTCTGATAAAAGCTTGTGGCATTGATTTAGCTGGCCTACACCAAGTGCACAGCACACGAGCCAGTGAGATGTTGTAACTATGATATAAATCCATCCATAGCTCCTAAGTACATGCATGTGTATACTTAAGCATCAGAACACAATGCTGTACTTAATGTCACGATACCTGGATCTGGATAACTGGAACACAGTAACTGACAGTAACTACTGTTCAAATATCATCCTTGTTATTTTGTTCACACCAGGGATGCTGGAGGCCTGTAAGGAAGGCAGGGCAGGGCAGGAGCTCTTGTGAGCTCAAGTTAAGCCATGTAACCTGTGAGGGTTGCCCAAGCCATTGGGAAATGCTAACACCACTGAATGGTCACCATCAGGGAAGCAGTATTCATCACTCACTTGCACTCAGGCTGGTGTGGGAGCAAAGAAAGGAGAGGGACAGGAACGCAGGGTGATACATCTGATAACTGGCATTTATGTAGATCTAGGACATTCTGTATTCCTCTGGGACCCTTCACATATGATTTCTGGGACTCTTTGGGTCTTAAAGAGAATATTCTGTTTGTCTTGGGTTAAAAAAAATTATTATTCTGGGTGGAATTATGTAAGAATGATAGAAAAATTCTGGGACTGTGGTTCTCAAGCAATTGGGTAGAGTCAGCTAGTTCCTTCTTTCAGTCTCAGGCTGTTTCGTTTGTTCAAGTCTATTTTTTATGATAGTGGCAATATTGGATGAGTTTTGTGCTGAATTCATTATCAGTGCAGGTTAGGACTCATTAGAGCCTTGCTGTCCAACTGTGTCTACATATCTGCCCCCTGCCTAATTCATGACTCTCCATCAGGGTTAGGTGAGAAGTGGGCACCAAGATGCAAAGGTCTACCACCACAGCAGCAGCTGTGAGCATGCACAACAGCAAACCCTAAAGAAATTACTGGGAAAAAACACAAGGAAAACAACAACTTGGAAATAAGCAACTATTTTTTCCCCCAGTATTGGCTTTATTATCGAATACTGTATGGTTTTGGTTTTTTTCATACTTTTGCAAAATGGATATGGATATTTTCTAGTCATCTTCCAAAGTCAGCTTGCTGAGACAAAAGCAACATTTAAATTGATAAAATGGGGCATGAATATATAAAAATGTGATTATTCTCTTTTGGAGCCTTTTGCATTGTTTATGGAATGGTTTGGGTGTTTAAGCTGATTTTGTAAAGCTAGTTTACCAAGAAATACCAATGAAATTACCATTTTGATCCAGCTGATTCTTTTCCTCAGCAATTATCAACTCTGTAGCAAGTCTGTCCCATTTATGCTGTTCTTTGATTAAACTACTCTTGGGAAACTCCAGACTGCTAGACTATTAAGCTAGTAAAAGCTTTTTTATAAAAGTAACTGTATGACATTTGATTTTTATAGCTCGTAAATATATTTCGAAATATTTGCTTTCTTTTTCCATTTATTTTGTAATTTTTGAAACCTTTGTGTTAAACTGAGTGTCATAAATAGACTCAGCAGCCAGTAAATCCACTAAGCCTTCTGCATATTAGGAAAACATCTGCCTGGTCTGCCATGCTCACAATTAGCTCCATAGATTTCCCTGACTCAGACAAAATGAGAAAATTAACTTCTTTGACAAGCTAAAATCACCCACTTAAACAATTCTCTTCCAGTTATCTTTCCTCCGATTCCTACTTTATTCCAGCCTCTATCTGATTTTTCAGCTTGATCTAAGTACTCATTTATTGCTGTATTATGTTCAATATGAGTTTGAAGCTGCAGACCAGGATGCTGTCCTGGTGCCTGCCTGCGAATCACTTGTGAGACAGAACGGGATTTCCTGTTGTTTTTGCTGAAACCACTAAAATTGTGGGTTTCTGTTTCATAGAAGCTGTTGAGTGATGGGGGGAAAAAATTGCAGCATGTAGTGACAGGATGTCACTTCCCCAAATTTACTCCAAATTAAATTTTTAAAATTGCATTTCATAAGTTATTTTACAGATGAGCTGAGTAATAGCTTTTATGCTTTACTTTGGTTCTAAAAGACAACCTGGAAAGAACCTAACCCTGTTTGGGGGTAGGTTGTTTTTTTTTTCTTTTCATTTATTGGAAAGGGAATTGTTTCTTGAACTAAGTTTTATAGTTTTATTTATGTTTTTTTTTTGTTTGTTTGTTTGTTTGTTTCTTGAACTTTGAGTACAAGATGAGCACAGGAAGTATCAGTTTTCCGGCTGTGAGGGTGGGTGGGTTACTGTTGGCAGCAGAGGCTTTTGAAAAGTTACAGAAAAGAAAACTTTGACTGTTCAGAGTTATTTTATGCATTCAGCATTCTTTACAGACTGGAAGTGATGAGTACATCAAGTTACAAGTGCAGATTTCTAAGAATGCTTGATACATAATGATGTTGTTAACACTAGACTGCAAGAAAGTCTAAGAGTGGGTGCTTTTTGGGAATCTTGCTTCAATAGCCATGAAAAACAAAAAAGAGAACTGATTCTTTGTTTTAAACATAGCCCTCTTATGAGTAGATTGCTGAGATAAAAGAGAGGGGTGACAAATTGAAGAATGAACTTGAAGGTGTATTGGGAGAAAAACTGCATCTAGGCTCAATGAAGACTTTTGATTTGTATTCAAGCATTCATTAAATAATTTTCTCTGACTAACATTATTTCAGCAATCAAGGAACTGAATATCCTTTACTGCAGTTGAATAAACTCTGAAAGTCAATCCATTGAACAGCTGAAGATGTCAAATAAATGTGTAATCATGCAATCTGCTTGAATGCTGATGCCAGTGAGCAAACAGCTCAAAGTTTTAAAAAGTACTGCTATTCACCACAAGCTTGGTTTTTATGTGATACAGGCTGTGTTGCTAATCAGATGTGGTATGTTTCTGTCTTGCAGATTTACCACTGGATTATAGATTTACACGATTTTCCTCAAATAGTTCAGCAACTGCTGGGTACTACCCAAGCCCTCCAAGAGCACTGCTGCCAAATGAGGACTCAGTGATGATGAAATAGCTTGTCAGCTTTTTCCTTAGATAACCCTATGGCCCTTACTTGAACTCCTATCAAATGCTAATTGGTGAAAATGCTGTGTGATGCTTCATAAAATAGAGTGATGGATTAAAGCAGATTCCTGTGTAGATTTGTGTTTCACTTGTTTCTCTAGTCCAGCTGGAACAGGTGAGTGATGCATCCTTCTCTCTAAGGATGCACCACTACCTTTCACAAAGTGCTGCTGCCTTTTCCCATGTACTGCCCAGAGCCTTCAAGAGAAATATAATAGTAATAGCTCATCCCAAGTTGCATTCTACATTTTTGAGGACATTTTAGGTACTCTCCCTATGTAAGGTGATGCTGTTTCTACCAAAAGCCCCGGGAAAGACACAAACCAGACCCTCAGCCATATTTCAATTAACAGTTGCCTTGAACATCCCAGGTTATCACCATACACCAATGTTTTGCAAGCTCTGAGGAATTTATTCTCCCACTGTAACTGTTCTTGGAGACAAAGAAAGACTGAGTCCCAAAGAGAAAGATCATCATACTCAAAGAGAGATTTGAATGGGATTTAGGCAACTAAATGCAGACTGATAATTCGGAAAACCTTTATCATACTTCATATTCCTGAAAATGCTTGACCACTCTTCAGCCATAAGGTTCCCTACATGCCTTTTCCTCCTTTAGTCTGCATTACCTCAAGCATCAGATCTCTTCTGCAGAAGGAGGGAAACCTGCACACATTTCCCTTCTCTGATGGAGTGGATTCAAACCCACATTCTCCACCTCCCAGAGAAAACCTCCCAAGAGTAGGAAAGGTATAGCAACCAGCCATCTTTGCTAATTACAGCCTCAGCCAGAAGGGGAGCAAGACTCAAGGCATGAACTGAAAAGATGTGATTTTTATCTGCTTATTCAAACAAACATGAATCCAGTTCTCTGTGGATTTAGGTTCAAAGACCTGTTCTCCAGCACGTAGGATTGGAAGAGCTCAGTAACTGACACAGGCTAGCAGATGCAAAGACATGTCAAATATTTGTTTTGGCAGCAGTTTTGTCACACTAGGATGGCAGATTTTTGGATAAACTTCCCTCAAAAATTAAAGAACAATAAACAGAAATTTAATTTTATTTTTTCAAAGAAAAGAACTCACTTTTTTAGGCCTAGATGATTACCAGAATGGATTTAACTTGTGTCACCACAGCTCACTCTGTATCTTCGTGGCTTCACCAGCTATAATATTTTATGTCAGAATCAGACAAAAACACCATTCCACCTCGTTTCAGAGATACTGGCCTCTTGTCTGCATATTTTTTCCCCGGCTTTACGTGAAATGTTATTTTTACATTCTTGTGAACCAGTATACTTGCAAGTAATAAACAATATTTCCAAACTAGCATCAAGCATTGGTTTGTTGAAAGAGAAACATAAAATAAATGGGGAAAAAAACTGAGGAAAGCTTTCTTTAAGACAAGGTGAATGAGGAATGAAAATGAAAGTGCCATTCACCTCATAAAATATAGGCTGAAAATATTTTACTTAAGAGGAAAAAAGTAATAGTTGAGTTTATTTGGAAATTTTTTAATCGGCATCAATGTCTTCAGCAGCAAATCTGGCTCATGACAGTGCTATGATTTGTATTGAGAGAGATACCCAGATTAAAATCTCAGATTCCTTATTACAGCATCTTTGAAATTCTAGCCTGAGTCAAGTAATCTTCTGCAAATAATTTCTAATTAATTTATGGTCCAGATTCCTATTTTGTACCCTCACACTTCTGTTGTTATGAATTTGGAACTGATTTTTTTAGGTTGGGGATTTTTTTCTTGATTTTTTTAAAGAAAACTAATTGAATTGTTACAGAAAATCAGACTAAAAATCTTGTAAGTCCTTGGGTCCTGGTGTCTCAGTGTAGAAGCAGTATTTTTTTTAATGGAAAGCTGCCAGATTCTAGGGACAGCCTGAACACAAAGCTCACCAGAAGAAATACATATGCCCATCTCTGACAAAGGCTGTCACCAGCCATTTGCACTTGCTGCCAGAAGGACCTCACAGCAGCAGAGAAGGAAGAGGGTAACAGAAAGCTGCTGTAAGCACGACTCCATGTGCCACTGTAGTCTGTGGCTGCAGGAAGACTTGGGAAGAATATGATGTTCTTGCCCGAAAAGTAGAGTTCCTCTTACTTAAAGACTCTTCAAGAATCTGTGAAAATTATACAGGTCCTGTTACAAAGCAGAGATTGGCAATGCAGGAATGAGGAGGCAGTCGGTGCTGCGGCAAGAGGAGAGCTGTTGGAAATGGCATGAAGAACCAGGGAGAGGAAATGCACATGGCAGAAACTTGGTAGAGAGCTGGCCATATTTAATATGACACTGTAAAGACACCAACCATCTTTGCTTTTTCCTTATTTCAGTTTCTCTTCTTCTTTTTTTTTTTTAACCCTTGGAAATCTCTGAATTTTCTTGGATTCTCTTGTGAGAGGCCATTGACAGAAAAATTGCTGAAGTGCCTGCAAAACTACCATGAGCATCGTCAGGGAGACATAAAGTGGTAAAGTTTCCTTGAAATCACTGTGTCTGGTTAGACAGCCCTGAAAGCCACAGTTTTGCTTAAAACCAGAGATGAATACCAAGTGCCCTTTGCTGTCTGTTTTGGTATAAAGCACATGTGTCTGGATTTTAAAATAAAGAGAATTTATTTCTGAAAAAAAAAATGTTCTCTGAATTTACTTTATAGCTGAGCAGCAAAATGAGAAAGAGGAGATAAACTTGTCTCAAAGCAGTGTAAGGAGAGGTTTTGCTACAGCCTCAAACAAAACAAAATTTGACCTGCTCAGCATAAGACATATAAAACTATCAAAAACTTGAATAAATGAATGCCTTTAATACTGATAGGGAAGTAATCTTTGATGCATAGAAAAGTTCAGTGCAGGTTTCCTGACTAGAACTTCTTCATGGGAACTGAAGGCTTCTTCATCCCCAGTGAGAAGTTAAATAAACAAATGCAGGCAGATTATCTTTGCCGACCACGGGGTACTGCTGGACACAGGATTTGCCCCTTCCCCAGGCTGATGGGGCTCTCCAGCTCACCTGAGTCCCATCTCTGTGGTAGTGCAGTAGCAATTCTTAAGGGAATTCCCAGGAAAATTTCTCTGATGACAGGCACCAGGAACCAGCATTCCCAAATCTAGTTTAAGTCCTTCCTCCTGAGGCCAAGTATGCATTAAATCACGCCAAGGTAAACAACAGCGGAGCATAAGAATATGTTACTTAGCAGAGATGCCACCAGCGGGAAAGTGACATCTGAACTTCCCTTTTTCCACCACAGGGAACAGAAACACAGTAAGCATAAAACACACTTTCGTACACAAACTTGAAACATCAATATATAGCACAGCTTCTCAGAAAGGTTTAGAAATAAAGCCACCTCTATGCAAGAAGGTAGAAGAATCACACGCTTCATCACAGGGATCTGACGAGAAGATGTTGCTTCAGACTTCCCTGGGAAGGGAGCATGGCATGGGGCAGCCTGCTCCTCCTCAGCACCATGGAAGGAGCAAGACAAGTTTTACAGTACATTTAAGCAACTGACTTTTAAAACAAAATATGCCTCTCTCTGTACATAGGCCTGGAGGCAAATAGCATTTCAGCTGACTCATGGCATCAGATTTAGGGGGGAAAGCACACAGCTAAGTTACAGGAACCTTACCTCTGTGGAGAGTGCCAGTGGTAATAGTATAATGGCTAAAATGGTGTAGCCACAGACATCTATTGTTAACAATTGGCCAGAAACCAGCCCTTCCAGCGAGCACATAGCTGACCCAGAACCCCCAGGGGAAAGGCTAAATCCCATTATAAATCCAGTTGCCTGTAATTTTGTTTTCTGCAATTCTAAGTGGAACATCAAACCTCCTTGGTGAGTCACAGGAGAAAAAAAAATAAAAGAGGTTTTATTTTGAATGCTTTTGGTGCAAGAAACAAATCCTGTTTATTGGTAAGCATTATAAATAGAAATGTTTAACTGGAAAACGGAGCCTGGATTAGAGCCAAAATAAGATGGAATCCAGGAAGTTAAACAGACTTGGTGATTTCCAGCTCTAAAAGCTTGCTAGCATCTTTACAGGGCAAACTGGGGATTCCTGTCTACAGGACTAGTGCTGTGGCCTGCATGGCTGGCCATTTTCCTGAATATGGGACAGAGGTGTAAGGTAAATCTTTCCAGTATGAAGTGGGTACTCACAGCTGTTCTCTGGCAGCCATGGCAAGACCACAGAGGTTTTACAGCTGGCCAGATGTCACAGTTCACAGAAGGGCAAACATCTGAAGCAGCACATTTAACTTCTGTCCCACTGCAGCTAAACTGATTTAATCAGAACTGTTCTAAAAATCCCTCATGCCTCCCACTCCTGCTGCCACAGTGCACACGTGGCTCTCTCACACATGGCCATAACAACTTTTAAGTACTTGCACGGGGTGAGAAACCATCACAGCCACTTCAAAATTATGTGATGCCTTCCAGCCCCTTCTGCAAATTAGAGGTTGCAAGACACAAAATGGTAGCAGCACAAACGGAGCAGCAGTCTGCACAGCAGCTCAAATAGCCCAGCCAGAGCAGATTCTCCAGCCAGAAAGGTATTTCTGCTTTCCACTGACTACTAGATTTTGAGTAAAAACACTTAAACACTCCATTTCATTCCCCCTTAAAAGGCTGGGAACTTACATTCCTTTTAAGAGTGGCTGGGAACTTACATTCCTTTTAAGAGTGAAGAAAATCATTAACCACCTCACAATGTATACAGGAAAAAATAGGAAAAAAATAGGTGTTCTTGTTCAAAGTTTATGAGAGTATTATGAGGGTGTTTTCAGGGTGTATTTTAGGAAATAAGCCCATTAACTTTCAGTAGACTTTGTTCTGTCACAACACTAAACGAACTCTAAAAATTGGGACTCCATGTGCCTAATAAATTTATATTAAACAATTCATTTCTAAAGCCTCCACAATCTCTGAGGAATAAAAGTACAGGTGAATATAGCAATTATTTTCTTGCCTTATCTCAAAATAACTCCTGAGATTTTCAGTTTTCTTTCTATATCATCCCCTATAACCTTAGCCCACAATGAAAAATTAAATGTGCACTCCTGGGTGCAGCCTGTAAATTACATTAATCCAGAGAAAGAAGATGCTACTGTAAATTTTGTGAAAAAGAAACAATGTGTTATTAAATTAAGAGCTTAAAAATTCTTTATCTTATTCTGACAGAGGCCTCAAAAATACCTACTGGAGGGCTGCAGTTGAAGCAGCTGCAGTAATGTTGGAGACAGCAGCAGTGAACTTCTATCCCTGTTTTGTCCCTCAAAGCTGCCCAGAAAATGTATACACATGAACAGTCATCAATTAAAGGCTAGGATGCCATGACATGGGAAATAATAATTACCAAAATATATCTATTATGTGGGATTTTCCTCTTTCCTCTAATATTTCCCTTGTTATTGTGAAGGACTTGGAGATACCTGGTACATTACTGATATTAATCCATATACAAAATGGGGGGGAGGGGAAAGTTACCTGAGTATGATTACACAAATTTAAGAAAATAGGCTTAATCTCACCCTTGAGTCTTGGCTGCAGTAAATAGAATGCAGTAAATCAGAGGGAGAAGATTGCAAAGAGAAATGGAGAATCAGTGACAAGTTCGACTACAGTCTCTGAGACAAATCTTTTCCATGCACATGTCTCTACTGTAAGGAAGAGGAGAGAGACATGGGACTATGAAACTTTAGAACTGGGGTGGGGATAAGTAGGTAACTTGTAAAAATTTTCATTAATTCCAGCAGTTGCTTAGTTGTCTGCTTGGCTTTCCACATACCAAGTGACTCCATAAAATTGGTGGATTCTAGCATTAAAAATGCATTTCACTGAAATCAGCATTCTGCAAGTGGAAAACATTATTGTGACATATTTGGCATCCAGAGAGGGAGGTTGTGGCAGTCAGCTCTAGAACACTGATGAAGTATGAGCATTAACAGTCTGTGCTCCCAGGGGATGATGCTTGGATTATAACATCCAAGAAATTTGGAGGGAAAGAAGTTGACACTCATCATACATGTTGAGAAAGGTCACACATTTGAAAACATAAAGTAACAACCAATTCAAATAAATGAGAAGCCACGTGCTGCTGGAGAGTTGCCCCTCTGCAACCTGTTTTGATCATCAGCAGAGAAAAGAAGGGATATGTGCTAAAGAGCAAGCAGGCCTGTTAGGCAGATGGACAGGTGCTAGAAGAAGATAAACCTAAACCCTGTGGACATCCACAGCAATGGAAAAGCAGTAATATGGATTCTGCTACTAAAAGGCACCGAACAGATAATGGAAGTAATTTTTTATTGGATCAAGGTATTTCTTGACATTTCCCATTTAAGTGCCTATGTACCTGCTTTATTGTTACTGTCTTCCTGACATGTCTCAGGACCATGAATCTGTCTCCACCCACCAGTGTTTTACCTCTGATTACTGATGCTGCAGATTCCCATTTTTTAACAAATCTGCAGGATTTTTTTTTTCATCAGATTTCCTCTCTGCTGGCCTCAGGCTAAACCAGGCTGAACACATGGTGAGAGCAAGGATGAGGGAAAGAAAGGAAATGTAAAGCAGAGAAAGATGTCCCATTTACATACAAAGAATAGCTGTTTAGGAAACATCTAGTGTTTTCCCCTTCCAGCTACCCTACTGATAGTTTGGCTGCCACGAAGTACAAGAGTAAAAGGCTGCATCTGTGGGAAAGGAGAAGTGTTTCCAGTCTGTAGATGAAGGATTTTCCTGGGAAGGAAATTGCTTTGTGCCACACTGAATGTGCCCCAACCAGACAGGTATCCTGATGAGCTTAGACTAGATTTCCAAATTTCCAAAATTTGATGGAAATAAGCACTGAGAATCAGAATTTTTCTAATTCTTAAGGCTGATTTCAGGCAACTTCTTTTCATCCTAGTTTTGGAGCTGTGACTATTTCTGTCCATTGCCTGCAGTGAGCCAGAACCTCAAATGTCCAAGTAGTAAATTGAAAGAATCATGCAACAGTGTCACAAACTTGAAGGATATAGCAGGAACAACCAAGTTAGGACACTGTCTGGTCCACACCCTGGTTGGAAAATAGGAGATAGCCAACATTCTCCCATATAAGGGATAAGACTGGAAAATTAAAGCTGCCTTCATGTGGCTCTAATAAAGTCCAAGGAGAAGAGTTGGGCAGAGCATCTCAGATCAAGAAGGGCAGAGTGAACAATATGCAAGTATCCAGATTTGCAGTTCTGTAGGTCAGCTGCAAGAAGAGTGGCCTAGTGCTCTTGTCCTAAAGGTTTCAGCTCACTGCACTAAGATCAGAAATCACAGCTGGAGACAAAAGGCAAAGAAAACACAAGGGTTATGGTCATAACCAAAACAACTGTTTTGAAGAATTACTGTAAGAATCTGGAGAATTTTTGGTTTCTCCTTCTTTTCATTTGAAGAGTTTTGTCACTTAAGGGCAACTGTAGAAGTGTTTCTTACATGGAAATTAGAGACCAAACACATAACACAGGGGTCTTTAGTAAGAGGCGGGTACTTAAAACAATAAAAAACCCAAACCAAAACAAACAAAATCAATCAAACAAGCAAAAGAAGACAATAAAAAGACCCCAAGAACACAAGAAAATTCAAAGAAGAATAAAATGCTATTGCATAGGCTGGACAGCAAGAAAGAAAAGGATGGTCAACTCTGCATATGTGGAACAGGTAGAATGACATACAGCTTCCTTCTTTAGGCTAACATCTTCAATCAGCAAGGAAGAGAAACAAATTCCAAACATCCAAACTCCTAAAAGTTAGAATCAAAGGCTTCTAAGGGTATGAAGCACCAGCAGACACTTGGTGTCTGCCCCAGAATGAGCTTTATATCACTTGCTCTGTGTGGTCCTGCTGCCTTCCTTTCTCGCTGTCCTACTGAGGCATCTGGGTTTGTTCCCTCTTCACATCCTCCTGATCCAGCTTGCCAATGCAGCAGGAAAATAAAGTGTGTTTCCCTTCCCTGCAAGCCAGATAACCACTGGGCTTTCTTGGAAAGAAGGAAGCTTTTCCTTCTCAAAGAAGAAAGGATAGATGCTACCCAGAGGTGGCTGCTCACAGTATCTCTGATGACATTTTCAAGACATGCACTGTACTTAGGTGTGCAGTGATTTCTCAGAGTGTGACCTAAAAAAAATTGCCATTGTTGGAAAAGAGCCTATTTCCCACATATGTTTGGCCCAGTCACACAGACACCAAACATTGCATGTAATGTGGCTTGCCATAAAGACCAAGGAAAAATAATGAGCATGTGACATAGGAGTAGAACATTGTCTGACCTGAACAGTTTTCAAACAATTTCCGTGAAACATACTCTGCCCAACTGGCCAAGTCAATGGTCTTAGCTCCAATAGGTAAATTTAGCTCCTTTCCTAAATCCATTCTGGAGCAATGCCACGCAAAAGGTCAGGTTGCTGTATGTATCAGTGTCACGTGATGCAATTTAGGGAAATGGCAGCTACAAAAACTATTAACCTCAGTGGGACTTTTTCCAATAAAATAAAATTAATTTTTAAATAATAGGAAAAAAATGAACAAATAAACTAGGGTTTTGATACTTGAAAGGAGAGAGTGAGTGCGAGATTTCAGGGACAGAAGCACCAGAGGAATGGAAAATATATGATGGTATGTTACTGAGTCAGTCATTTAAACCTACTTTATGGTTGGTGGCAAGAGCAGCTAGCCTAGGGACGTGATTCAACACATCCTAATGAAGACATCTAAAACAGGTCAGATGAATTCTGCTGTAAAAGAATTAATTTTTCTCTGCAGGGTTATAAACAGAGTCTAACGTGACTAGATCAGAGGTAGTTACCAGTCAAGTATAGAACAAAAGTGCATGACATGTTCAGAGGTTAGATGGATCCCACCCAAAGCTGCTGCTCCAAATTGACATTCTTGCATTGTTTAATTGTTTTCTTCTTGCTGTCAGCGCTGAATTCACTGGCATGCAGCAAGGCCAGCCAACTACTGAGAGAAACTCAACCTCTGCAAGAGGAGCTATACCCATGGCTCAAGAAGTGAAGGGCAGAAGAAGATCAAAGGCAATCTGTAATCTTGCCTGTGCAAGTAGCATTTTGAATATAATCACACAAAACAGGACCTTGACAGGTCATCTGGTCCACCCCTTGCTCTGAGGCAATATTCATCAGACTTTCTAGATCTGAACTGTTCTTGTCAAATATATTAGTCCAGCTTGCACTTAAAAAGCCTCCAGGGTGAAACGTGCTGTTCACTTCTCCTTACAAACACTCTTTATCCTAGGAACAACCTAGCCTAAATTTCTCTTACTGCATTTTACATGCTATTTTCAGAGGATGAGGATAAGAGATTATTATCTTCTTTTTAGCAGCTTTTACATAGCTGAAGGCAATCTTCCGCCAACTTCTATTCCTGAGGCTAATTTTTTCAGGGCCATTTTAATTTCAAAATTAACAGTGGCAATGCTAAAATTAATCTAGTGTGGACAGATCTTGCCTCTCTTAGATACTGCCAAATCATCCTATAAATATTAATTTATCTATTTAGCCTGACAAGCACTCAGAGTTACTGGAAAGTAGAACAAGCCCTGTTTTACACAAGAGGACACAAGGCAGAGGGGATTTGTGGTTCTCCACCCTGTTGGTATCTCCACCACGTTCTAACTGCGCAACAGAGCAAGATCCAAGCAGCACATCCAGCCTCATCCCTTAGGAGGCAGGAAGCCAAGAGCCCATGCTGTAAGAGAGCCATGGTGTGCTCTGCCTGGGTATTTGTGCTCGCAGGGCAGCACAGGGCAGCTTTTCTACAATACAGAGAGATCCATGCACAGGCCAAGGGCAGGATTTCAAAAGTCATCCAGACATGATGCCTTTCAGAATTGTAAGGGCTAATTCCATTTAACTTAGAGTCAGTTATTGAATATATTTACATACCTAATGATGCAGACATGTGACAAGTACTTAAACACCTTCCTCCTGATCACTTTAGGCACCCTGGTAATTTTAGAAATTCCAGTAGAATCAGCCTATCCACCACATCTGGTCTGACTGTGAGGTCTGCAGCTCTTCACATGTTCATTTGTATCATGACCTCAATATTTTACAACTCTACTATCAATTCAGTGAATCCTAATACCATTCAAATAGGTGTTCAGAAAGATATCTTCTAATGATTAATCTAGTGTTTGCATGACTGAAACTGAAGCACTTCATGCTTTTAGGCATGTCATTACTGGTAAAAAAAGCAAGGCTTCATTCCAGGTTCTGGCATTGCTCTTGGAGTTTGCAGCAACAACATGTGGATGCCTACTCTTTAGGGCTGAGATTGTCAATAGATATTGCTGAGAGATACAACAGGAATGGAAGGGTGAAGGGAAATGAATAGTTTCTGGTTTTGTCTAGCTTCCAAAAGTTTATTAGTCCTGATAGGACAGCAGGAAATCACATTTTAAACCACAATGAATAAATTTTAAACCATCCTCAGAAAATACAGATTTTGCATTTTAGAACAGGAAACTGAGCACTTACGAGCCTGCTGACTGATTCAGTAACATTAATAAAATGAGGAATACGCTTTGTGAGACATAAGCTTCAGGTGATTGGAGACCATCCTGATCTATCACAAGTAAATATTTTTATTTTCATTACATAGTCGAAAAAATATGCTCAGCTATCAAAACCCAACAAACATTTGGAATTCTTCACTTCAAACTTTGTCTTGGCTACAGTGACTGAGAAGGAAAAAAGAATGTTCCAAAGGATCATTTATTTTATCCTCTTTTGTATTACTTTCTGAAATATCTTCAATTTCAGAAGAAAATGTGTGGCTACGAAAAATGTCGGGATGGCTGACTTGAACAGTCACGGCGTTTCACTTTTATTTTTTTTTCTTCTTTTACATGGGAAACGTTTATGTAAGTAGCCACACCATACTTACAAGAGCAGATTGACAAATCGGCTTTTTGTTTCTTTGCTGGCTTGAGGGGACTTTGGGGTGGGAGGTCTTATTCCTGTCATGCATTATGGTGACAGCACCAGGGATGGACAATAAATATGAATGGCACACCCGGGATGCTGTCACCTCCACAGCCACCCTGCCCGCTCCGTGGTACCGCTGCCGTACTCTCTAGCTTCAGGGAATCCTCTGCCAGCACTCTGGTGTTGGAACCAAAACATTCCCTGCGGAGAAACGAGTCCTGCGCTAAAAGGGAGAACTGGGGCATTCCCTGAAGCTCGAGCCGGGGAGGAACGGGCGGAGGAGGAAAGCCGTGTGCGCGCCCGGGATAAACAAACACAGGGCGCGCACGGAGCGAGCGGAGCGGCCGGGCCGGGCCGGGCCGGGCCGGGGGAGCTGCGGGGCGGGTTCCAGCGCGCCGTGCCGCCATGGCGTGAGGGGCCGGCGGAGCGGCGGCGGGAGGGGGAGGAGGACGGGGAGAGGTACGGAAGGAGGGCGGGGAAGCGGGAGGTGGAGCGGGAGTGGGGAGTCACTTTCTTCCTGCGTTGAAAAACGCACCCCTCACACCCCTCCCCGCTCCGTCCCCCGGGGCTGCGGAGGAGAAACTTTCTGGCAGGCGGGAGGCGGTCGGCGCCGGGCAGGGGCCGCGGGCGGTGAGTGCCCGTGCGGAGCGGGCAGCGCTCCGCGCCTCCATCCCGCCCCTGCGCTCCGCCGCGCTCCCGGGGCGGGGCGGGGGCGCCGGTGGCCGGCGGGTTTGGGAAGGGACGCTCAGTCCGAGCGCTGTCTCCGGCACAGGGTCCCCGGGCCGTGCGGCGCCCGGGGGAGCGGCGGGAGCGGCTCCCGGTGCCGGCGGGGCCGAGCAGCGGGAGCGGGGCCGGGGCGTCCCGCGGGGAGCACCCCCAGGCAGGCACGGGCTTTTCCCGGCTGTCCCTGGCGGAACGGAGCTGCTGTCGGGGCACCCGCAGGACGGGCCCCGCGAGTCCGAAGGAGGTGGGGGCGGGGGGGACGTGGCGCTTTCTGTGCGAAGCTTCACCTGTGGGCGCCGTGGGTAACAGCCCTGCTCCTCCGCAGCACCGGGACCGCGGGAGCCGCCGAGCCTTTTGCTACCGAGTTCAGCCTCCCAAACATGCACGTGTGAAAGGTAAGCAGCAGCATCCCTTGTCTTGCACCTAGGCAAGCTGAGAGACAGGAACAGAGCGACTTGCCCGATGCAACTTCCTGGCACTTCTTCTTTTTTTTTTTTTTTTTTTTTTTTTTTTTTTTTTTTTTAATTGGGAAGGTTTTAAGTGACCTAGGACCAGAGCTGTCAACTCGGGAAGCTCAGTCTTCTCAGCCCCAGGCAGCGAGTTGCAATTCCTATAGCTAGTATTGCATGAAAGCAGTGCATCATCACTTGGTGTGTCTCATGCCAACTCTTAAAATTCAGTTTGGTATGAATGAAAGTAACCACTCTCTCTGTTCTTCTGTTACTCCCTCTTAAAGCAGTATAAAGCTGTGATATTTTTCTGTGTTTTCAAGTTGGAGTGGCTTGCCATAAGCAATGGCAACATAAAAAGTAGTCACAACTGAAAAAAAATACAAGAAATATTGCTCAACCCTGGAGATTTTTCAGTCACACTAAGAAGATCAACTGCAATTTAAATAACACTAAAATTTTAATATAGTCAAAACAAAGACAAAGAAAATCTCAGCCTAAATATTGCCACATTATGTTTATCATGCCAACTATTATTATAACTCACTGCAGTATTTCAAAAAAGGAACAATTCAGCTGAAGGGCAGCAGTGGGAGTTAATAATTCAGATGCTGTTTATTACTCTGGAAGACTCTAGCTGGGTACCCTTGGGCAAGTCACTCCACCTCTCCATGGCTCTGTTTTCTTCCTCATAAAACAGATAAATGTGCTTGCTTGCTTCACAGGGGTGTTGAGAAGTTTAATTAATTAATTAGTTTCATAACTACTTGTAGATCCTTGGGTATGTAGTTCTACAGAAGTGCTAAGTATTATTTCAACTAAGAGTTTCCTTACTGTGTCTCATCACTTATACGTGTTTTTTTTAAGTGACCTGAATTATTAACGTTTTTAGGGGAAGTCATCAAAGTAGCAGTTTTGGGTTGGGATTGTCTTGACACTCTGTAAACTTCACTGAGATGTGAAACTGAAATATACTAACCACAGTGAATTTTGATGAGGCAGGGCTACTGGGCCTTTAAAAAAATGTCATTTTCTTGTTATTCGAAGTAAGAGCTTGCCTTTGTTGCTTTGTTTGAAGTATTGTGATGTTTTGCATGATTTTGAATTGCCATGAGAAACACCTGAGTGCTCTTAAGATAAAAGAAAGATATAAGAATAGTTTTTAAACACATCTGCATTCTCTACTGTGAACTCTGACCTCAGAAGACACTTGGTGCTGATTTTCCACTACACATTGATATACAGTCTCCTTTACAACCTGTTCTTTGGTTATAGAGAATGTTGCAAGAAAGAAATGCATAAACTGAACCATTGATTGCCTCTGGTAAAAGTTGATAGATTTTGGTTGCCTAGGCAAACTCAGTTTTTATTGCAGTGTATATTAGTTATAGTAACTAGGTAGTGAGTAAATATCTGCACTACAGTGGTGAGGAAAATGCATTTTATTACCTGGCCAAATGTTAGATGTAATTTTTATAGGTTGCATACAGTTATAAGTAAAAATGAGTACCTGAAAGCAGGTTTTAGAGTGACATCTTTGGTTTGGTACATTTTAAAGGCTCATGAGGTCTGTGTGTACCATTTCTTTTCCTCAAGGACAATGACACCAAGTACATAAGCTTTTTTTAAAACTGAATCCAAATAAAACCTAGATCAGAGGTAGTAAAAAGTGGTTCATATCACCAGGCAGCTGTTGGGTTGTGAATGAACATAGGAAGTTTATATCTTAGTAGAGAAATGATCACATTCATCAGTACCCAGCAGTCTGAGCAGTGAAAACTAGGGTTAAATGAGGAGGTAAATGTCCAAAAAACTGAAGTGTCCCTTCTCTCAGAAGTGATTGCATTTAACTAAAATTCAGTCACATTCTTAGTTTGTGTATGGAAAATTGCACATCTGGCACCCACAGCATACTATAGCAATGAGCAGAAATAAATCTTGCTACTCTTGCTATTGTTCCTGGACATTTAGCAAGAAATAAAGCCTTTTGGGACGGGTGTGCTGAAGGAATTAAAAAATAAAGAAAAAAAACAACTTTCTGCAACCATTGTTTTCTTGCTTAGACTTGGTAATCCAAGGGTGTGGTGAGTGAAAGAGGTTATGACTTTTTCTTAGCAAATTGTGTTTAATTGGTAAATATGACATCTCAGCAGCAAGTTTGTCCTGGCTGTTCTCACCTTCTTTGCTGTCTCTGTTCAGCTGAGGTAGATCAAAGAGCTTAGTTACAGCACTGTGTTCTCCTAAATGTGTTAAATCATGGTGCCAGTTCATGTTCAAGACTATAGCCACATACTTAGTATAAATAATTTAGTAATATATAGTTTAGTATAAATAATTCTGCATTTGACTCCCTTTGAGCCAGTTTTCTGTTTACATGGGTAAACTTTGTACTGATGTCTCTTAGCCCAGCTGGGATAGGGTGAGGTGCAACAGTGCTGCATTAGTAAAACCCTAAACCGTTTTGCACTGCACTTTGAGCAGATTCATCTATGTGCTCAGGATGAGAACTGGGCAGAGAAGCCTGCTAGGAAAAAGGAAATTTAGCAAATGCTACCAGAAATCTCTCTCATGAATGCTTTGGCAGTAAAAGTTTAGCAGAAGTGAAGTGTTGGTAATGGAGAGCTGACCAAAGGGGTCTGGTCATTTTGGGAATCACACAAAGGACAGAGCACTGGAAATATTTTCTCACATCAGGTGCTGGCGTGACACTTTCATCCACTCTTGGGACATGGTCAGGTGTGGAAGCACAGGTACAATGTGACTATTATGTACACAGTCTGAAATTACCTTTCTTTCTGTTTTCCCCCTTGCTTAGACTGAGAGTATACAACAGGAGTCAGCAGTAGCATTTTTTAGAGTGGGCAAAGGACTGTAGGTGATTTGACTTTGGTAGGTGTTGTATCTCAGTGCAAGAGAAATGTAATTTTAACTTACAAGTTCTTTTACCATGGTTGGCCTGGTTTATGCTTTTATTTTGTGGGGGTTTTAAATCAGAAATATTAAAAATGCTGAACATTTTATATAAACCTGGTATGCCTTCTTCAGCCTCCTAATGAAGTGGCTGCTAGAGTTGTTAAAGTGTTTTGAGAAGCTGTTCACAAGCATTTCTATGGATATCATGTTCCTTTTAATCATATCCTTGCAATCATGGTTCATCACACTTTTTACCAAAATGATCTGTCCAGTTTTAGTTCTGCTATGAGAGTCATGCCTGCACAACTTACAGTCAGAAATGAGATCATAAGATTCTACATTTCAAAATTAACCCATAATTTAATGGTTGTGTTGACACCTGCTCACAGATTGCTCATTCACTCTGTGAGTGAATTTTGCAGGAATCATGTAGCTGTTTAACTCCATCTGCAGTTGAGACTTCTGCCTTTGAAAATGTAATCATCACTTTTTTCAAGGCTTTTGTTAAGGGAATTCTGGGGAGCACTGAGGACAATAATAGCCCTGAAGGAACTACAGGACAATACAGTTTTATTGTCTATCCCAGTTTGTACCCTGAAAAAAGCAGTTTATCTGGGTATGTGTATATTACATCTATATAGAGAGAGAGGAGCTATATGCTCTATCTCTCTGTGGAGAAGCCCTAGATAATGAGGTAGCAGCAGAATCATATCAATAATAATGAACAACACACTCATCTGTAGAGAGATGCAGCTACCAGGTAGCGTGCTACAATTTAGGTCTACAACCACAGTGACGTTTATCCTGCAACAAATGAACCAGTGTTTTTTCTGTGTGAGTACACATTTGGAGTCTGCATACTCACACTCTAAGGTTATCTGTAGATAATATAAAAGCAAGTGTTGGTTTAAATTGCTTAGATTACAAACTCCTTAGGTTCAGAAATTGACTAGCATCAGCATCTTTGGACTTTGCTGGTGCTCCTGTATGCTGTCACAATAATTTAACATATATGATTGGCATGGTTTTATCCCAGCTGTCAACTCAGCCCCACACAGCCACTTGTTCACCCCCTTCAGTGGGATGAGAAAGATAATTGGAAGAACTAAAGTAAGAACACTCGTGGATTGAGATACAATCAGTTTAATAGATAAAAGCCACTCAAAACAGAGAATTCATTCACCACTTCCCATGAGTGGGCAGGTGTTCAGACATCCCCAGGAAAGCAAGGCTCCGTCACATGGAATGGTTACTTGGGAAGACAAATGCCACAACTCTGAATGAGTCTCTCTTTCTTCTTCTTTCCCAATATTGTATGCTAAGCATGACTTCATATGTTATGGAATATCCCTGTGGTCAGTTGGAATGTCCCCTCCCAATTTCTTATACATGCTCAGCCCCCTTGCTGGTGGGGTGGGGGGAGAGGCAGAAAAGTTCTTGACTGTATAAATGTTGCTCAGCAGTAACTAAAACATCCCTAAATTATCAACACTGTTTCCAGCACAAATCCAAAACATAGCCCTGTACCAGCTACTATGAAGAAAATTAACTCTACCCTAGCCAAAACCATTGCAATGAAAATAATAATAAACTATTAATATAGTTTTGTGTGCAACAATGAGTCATAAAAGAATATGGAAACATAATTAAAATGAGTTTTGATCCCATAGCAACTGAAGGATATGATGCATTTTAGAATTCCTATAAATATGAAGTCCTGTGGAAATGCTTTACAAATAAAAATATTTGATATCTTCAGCTACTCAAGTTTGTAGATATAGGTACAGAGAGTGAGAACTGGTTTTGTAAAATTCCAGCAGAATCACATCATTTGTTTGCAACATCTTGAAGACCATTGAAGGACAATTAAAACAATAAGCAGGGAATATTAAAACTGTTAATTATACATGGTCAAGAACAACAAATGAGGGGACTTAAAACATTTACAAGTATTTGGAAGAGTAAAGGTTAAGGCCAGCAAAATAGAGTTAGTTGGAAAGAGGATAAAAGTTAAAGTCTGAAATTAAAACACTTGTTTTGGTATCAGAAGTTTCTAGTGTTGTAATCAGCCTCCTCAGAAGTGAGGGAAGATGGACGGCATGCAATTCCCTGGGGCAGGTTAGGCACAAGGAGGAATTCTGGCAGCGTTAAATTGGCTTTCACCCTTTGCATGTAGGATTATTTTTTCCTGTCCTTTATTGGTGCCTCCTGGGCCTTGCCGTTGCCATGTGAAGTTTTTCCAGTTCCTCCTGCGCTCCATGACTGTACCACTGGATCCACACAGAGGCTTCAGTCTGCCCCAGGCATTCTGTTCCCTTGCTCCCTTCTTGTGGCGGGTGGTTGTGCCTTAGCGTTGTAGGCTGCTCTCAGAGGAAACCCTAAACATCGTTCCTAATACCTGACTCCAAAGGGTTCACAGCCTTACTGACCCCCAGTGGGTCTCTTTGCGAGGGCCAGGAAGACAAGTTACTTCTCAGTCGTTGCCAAAGGAATATTGTTTCACCATCTGGATTGTGCAGGAGCCTTTGTTCTGTGTTTCTGAAGTGCCTGTTACTGTCATAGTCCTAAACCCCAGAGGTGCCCTACATGCTGTAATAGTGTAACACGTGGATGAGTGATTTGCTTGGCTTCTGAGATATTAATGGAGCAAAGGTAGGGAGTATATCTTCTTGACCTAGATAAAAATTCTCAAACTACCTTCCTATAGTGTTAACATCTGTGAAAACACTTCTAAAGTAAAAAACAAAATCTAATTTTAATTATTGAAATGGCCTTTTGAAATTATGTCAGCACAGGATACAATGCTGGTGTTCTAGAAGGAATCTTTCTCTGGTAGCTTATAGTTTTAAGCCTTCAATGTTAAAAGTGATTGGGCTTTCATTCACTGAATGTGGATGCCTTAACAGGCATGTCTGTACTGGCTGGGAATGATCATCTGCAGGATTCTAGGTGTCAAAATTACTTCTTTACTCATTCTACAGAGTGGGATATGGAATAAAAGATCCTAAGGGTTAGGAATAGTAGTGTTAGTGCAACCAAAATATTACTGGGAAAGCATTTTTTACAGGACGATAAATTGTAAAATAGAGTGAAATTGTAAATTCCCAGATTATGATTGACTATTTAAATAATGTTTTAGATCATGCAGACTATTTAAATCATGTTTTCACTTGAGGCAGAGAGAAGGTTATGCATTCAGTGTGTGTGTATATGCCCTGTTAATTTCTATATACAGTGATAAAATAGACAAATAAGCTTTTAACTGGAAGGAATTAACAAATGAAGTTTCCATTACAGATGTCTTACAGATCCTACTGTGAACTTATAAAAATATTTTGCAGTTGCTGTCTTACCTGTAGCATGGTGGAGAATGAATGCAACCCTCCATTCTCCTGGAATTATGGTCTGACACAGCTGTGTACTGCTCTGCACAGATCCGTTTAATTTTGTGTTAGATCAAAGGACAGACACAAGTTTAAATCTTGACTGCTGACAAGATGGCATATGCTGATAATCCCTATAGGAACTGGCTGTTTCTGGTTGCATTGGGATTTTCATAGTGCAGCTGTTAGTCAGATATAAAAGCTGATAGAAACTTCTTTCAAGGTATTTCAGATCATTTCAGAACAAGTGCAGTACTAACACCTGGGTACCTGAACTGTACTTTATTTATGGTAGATGTAATTCTGAATTATATTTGGGATTTCAGTATTTAAGTTTTGAAATACCTTTGAAATTATATAATTGTAGCATGTTTTTCATAGTGAAAAAAACCAGAGGAAGAAATGAAGTAATGTCCCCTGGTGGTAAAGGTCGTAATAGGTGTTTTTCAAGTTTTAAGCAGTGATTTTTACACCTTTCCAGGATTTTATTGGAAAGCCATATAGTCACTGGTTTTAGCTTATCAGTCAAAACGTGGGTGAAGGACTCCTGACTGCTCCTGTCCCTTGGGACGTGGGAGTTTCCCACCCTGGTGTCCTGCCCCATAGCTTTGAAAGGGTCTCAACAGTACTGCTTGTTGATGTAGAAGCTATACAGCATGGGACTTCAGTCAATAGATTGATTGTGATTATTACAGCACAAAGATAAGTTTATAGTTTTATTGGTTCTGCCCCATCATGCACCTAATTATGCTGTATTGGATGTGGTTCTCTGGAACCAAATGACAATATATATATGGGAATTATTCTCCATTGACCCTTTCACCTCTCTGTTTTCATGGACTTACCCTGCATTTTTTTAGTACCAGAATGTCACTGGATTCAGTTAGAAGACTAAATTGCTCTCCCATTCTTAAATACGTTTGCAAAATATTTAGATTGGTGATAAAACTGACTTTGTTGAACAAAATAGCTCTTCTGTTGGTGTAACTAGCATGATTTTAGAATGCTGCCATTATATAATGGTACCAAAAGTTCCAATTGATACGTTCCATGTTATAGATTCTGCTCTTCTCATCAGCAACAAAGTCAGTTGTAATGTGTGTGAAAAGATACTTCAGGTATTTGGACAAAGTGCAGAAAAAAGAGATCCTACAGAAGTTTGCTTTTCTCTGCTGTGATCTAACCTACCGCTTCTTGTGTTACATTTTGGCAGTTGCCAGCACTGGGTCAAAGATTTGCACATCCCTCTCCATTTAATGGAACAATATTCCACACACATCTCATTGCACTGTTATCTATTAATTTCACAGTTTTGGTAGGACATCATCTGTTTCTGATGGTTGACCATTTCTTGTTGAAATACCTATGACTTTCTTACCTGTTTAAGCACTGGGTTCTAAAATTGCTTATTTTAGGTTTAATACCAGTTCTTGTGATGTAATTTGTGACAAAACTGTAGTGACACTGTTGTTCAAAATGTAACTGCATGTTATAATATTACAAGCATTGAAAAAAAAGGAGTAAAAAAGTTCATTTTCACTGTCAATAATTTATGAAATTTACATCCATGCTGACTCAGAGATCATTTTCTAAGGTAAAAGTTTGCACACTGAACTGGAAGATTTGATTTTCGTCAGTATGGTGGAACAGATTTTCCTTTAAATATTTGAACACATTTCTTAGGCAGACATTTGTTTCTCAGGTATCTCAGGTAACGATAATGAGAACTGTAGCCTTTGTGGAAAATAGTAGCTTCCCAAAAGAAGACAAAGAGTCTGATGTGTTCGTGTCCCAGTCCTGGGCTCTGGGAAGATCTTTTATTCAGAAACCTGAATAATCTGTGGTGTTGTAATGCCTCCGTTTTGTGGAAGTTTTAGTCAACTGAAATCCCACCTTATTTGTTCCTGACTGTAAATGTTGACAAGGTGCCCATGTCAGAGATGGGTCATGGCTAGCGTAGGAGATGCCAGCAGAGACACCTGCAACTTCTACTTTTTAAGAAGTATTGCAAGTTTGGTCCCAGATAAAAGCAGCTACAAAGCAGAGTGGCTCTTCGGAACTGATACTACAGAAAACCACAGTTCTTTACCTGTTTTTAGTTTTCAATCAGCCACAAGAAGGTCAGATTGCTTCAAGGACAGGTGTGCAAGCTGGTGATCCTAACAGTGCCATCATTTCCTCTCCCTCCTCCTCTGCCTGTCTCTCACTCCTCTGCTCTCACTGATGAAGCGATGTCTCTATGCACATGTGGCAGGAATAAATGGGCCTCTCTTTTCTTTTAAATAGTTTATTTGGTAAAGTTATCTGTATTTTTTCTGGAGTAATTGATGCTTTTTACTGTTTGTTTCTACTGGCAGTGGAGTGGAAATCATGCAAAATGCACTTTCATTCTGGAACTAAATGACAACATTTTCAAAGCACACTGGATAATAGCATTTTCTTCCATGGGCAAGCATCCTTCATTCTCCTTTTAATTTTTAATACTTAATCAGATCATGGTTTCCTAACTGAATAAAACCCCCTCGTTTTCAGAAAAGGTTGAGTTGCTTAGTAAAGTTTTTCTTGGAAGATGTGGCTGGTAATGATGCAGTGTAATATGAGAGTAAGAAATTCCTTTAGCTTTAAAAAATGGTATTGTGAGTGCACGTTAAATGATCAGAAGGCCCAGACTCCAATTCTTTCAAGCCCTGTGTATCAGGCAAACTTGTAAGGAGTTCACACACAGCTGCTAAGCTGGAGCTTATATGGAAAGTTATCTGCACAGATCCAGCTTCACCTTAGCTATGCTGTTAATCAAGGTTCAGAGGTTTGCATGGAAAGAAGGTGCACTCCTTTCCCACTGCCTCCTCCCATCCATCAGTCACACCAGGCTGAGCCCTTCAAGGTTATGGGACAGGGCTCACTGTCCTTAGTGAGTTGTGGTTGCTGAGAGTTATTGTCTTCATATCATAGGAAGGGTGTCAGTATTATTTAACCAAGAATAAATGATTTTGTACTCCTGCTTTTGTCACTGCCTATTGACTTTCTTCCAGATCGTGACTCTGAATAAATATACAATAGGTTGGTTTTCCAGTTATTCTGTTGTTAGCCTAAGCAATGTGGTGTAGTGGTTCCTTCCCATGTAAAGGTAAAAAAAAAGGGTTTACTTTCTCACTGAAATGTGCACATGAATAAAGGGTGAAAATGTGGGAGGCTATTGAATACTTAAGAGTACAGACTGTGACTTTTTGGCAACACTGGATGTGTTTGATGATGGTGTAATGCTGGGAAATGTGTGTTCAGATTTGCAAAGGAGTTCTGGGAAACTTTACTGTATATTCCCTAATGGTTGGTCAGAAATAACTTAATTTAGGAAATACTTAAAACCATCCCTAAATTTATATAAGTTCTTAATTGTCATTGATGTGCAGAACACTTACAGAAATCAAACCAAAGGAAAGAATGCATGAAGTCCTTACTGCTAGCTGGGATTTTTTTCTGCTTGTGTGAACCAGGAAGTTTTTTCAATAAATGGCTAACATAGAAAAAGCTACAGGCATTTTTGGCTTTTTTGAGGTATTTTTTACGTTCTTTCCTCTGCCCACGGTTCTAAAGGATCACAGAGGCTTAAAAAAAAACCAAAAAAAACAAACTGTAGTGGGTTTTTTATTATTATGACAAAGCAATTTTTTTATCAATTAAAAAAATTACATCATGTTTCAACCATAATGTATTGCTTTAGCTGGTTTTTACCTCCTTCCTGTCAAACTATACTGTTGTATAGTTTCCTTCAGCATAGAGAAGAATACAAGTAGATTTTAGTAGGTCTGGATAAACTGTGGTGCATGTGTCTTTTTGTATGTGTATGTGGGGAGAGACTCTGTAGATATGTAGAAGTGTTACCAAATAAACCAGCCTGTGATAATGTGTCCTGTAACAATTGGTTTACATCCAAAACAGGGCAAAATGTACTTGCAAAATGCATTAAAATACTATGAAAATGTAATCTTCCCTTACACTCTGTTTTAGCGATTATGCTGCTCACTGTAAGAGATAAATTTAAGCAGTTACAGGGTACAATATATTTGTAGGTATGAATTCACAACAAAATTACGTATTTCTTGGCCAAAGATATTTACTCACAAATTAATTTTAGTATCTGAGCACAAAAATCTAGAGGGTCTGGGCACACAGTAGTCATGAAGGGTACTTGTCTGTCAAAGTTTTCTCATATTAATGACTTTGTTGAAACAGGATGTGGGTCTCTAAATAAGGTTTTAGCAGCCTCAGTTTCTATTAGAAAATTTTGGCTATGGAATAGGGACCTGTGGGGAGTAAAGTAAAAGGTTGCTTTGTACTTCAACTTCCTACAAGTTTTATGACTGAATCCTATGAAACTGGTTTTCCATGGGAGAAAAAAAAGTAGCCATTTTTAGGTTTTCTTTGCTGCTATTTCTCCTTTTAATAATTGAAAACTACTGTTCATTATTTACATAAAAGTGTCTCACTTGAGCCTGCTTTCCATAACCTTTTCCCTCGTAAGAATTCTAGGAATTTGCTGGCTTTCCTCAGGGGGATCTTGGCCATGTTTTATCTGTGACTTTAGGCCAGATAGTTGATAATTTCTACAAAGTAACTTACTATGTTTAAATTGCATTTGCCTCTGCATAGATTTCCCATTTGAGCACATTTCAAGAAGTAATGTGCATAGAAGAATATGCATTTAAATACAATGCTCAGCCTTCTTGGTAACTGGCAGTAAATCTCCCCATGTAAAATGGAAAGCCCCTTGGAAAAAAATACTAATAATGCAAACCCTTAAATGCCCAGAAGGCAAAGTATTTCAGCTGTTTTTTTAAGACTCTGCCACTTACTGTTTCCCTTTTTGACTCCTGACTTGCTCTTTTTATCCCTTTTTTTAAAATGAGGACGTGTCAGAACCGGAGGCCTTGAGCCCTGTATAAAGTGACCCCAGCACAAACCTCCAGCATTCCTCATCTTTCCCTCTTTCCAGCTGCTAACATCAGCCAAGGCAGCACGCAGGCTTGGCTGCCGCCAGCTTCCTCACTCTCCCCCTTCCTCCTCCCTTCCCGCCCCTCTCCGCTTGCCAGTACAGTCAGCGCTGCTTCGTATTAGGCACCATTGCAATTATTTGAAATCTTGAGTACAAGAGCTGTTGTTGTGTCCCTTCAGCTGGTATCAGCTACTAGAGGGCAAGGTGTGGGAAGCAAGGGGCTTTCTTCAAAGTGCCTCACGTGAATTGCTCAGTAGATGTTTCATCTGACATATTCAAATAGAGATGGTTTGAAAGTCACCTGGAGAATACATGGGGTTCTTTAGATGGAATCATATTTCCTAGAAAGGCTCCTGAATGATAGTGTCTTACAGATTCGTTTTCTAACTCATTCTTTCATGTCCATCTTCCACAGGACAATTCAAAGATGGTTTGGCTGCCATTGAGACCTGGAGATCTGATGCCACAATGAGGACTCACACACGGGGAGCCCCAAGTGTGTTTTTCATACACGCGATTTGTTTTGCCTTTGCCTGCGGCGCCAGGGAGGACCAAGACACGATGGTTCCTTTTGTCAACGCCAACTATGACAGCTACCCCATGCTCTACTTCTCCAAGGGGGACGTGGAGACACTGCGGCTCCAGGCCAGCACCACACACCAGCACATTGCGGCTCGTCTGATTGAAGCAGTGCAAACCATGCTGTCAAATCCCCTGGAGTACCTTCCTCCCTGGGACCCAAAGGAGTTCAGCGCTCGCTGGAATGAAATATATGGCAACAACCTTGGGGCCCTGGCAATGTTCTGTGTGCTCTTCCCTGAAAACATGGAGGCCATCAATATGGCCAAGGATTACATGGAGAGGATGGCGGCTCAGCCTAGTTGGTAGATTTTTGTCTTTTTTTTTTTTTAAGTTATTCTTACTGTATAAACTGCTTACAGTTGGAGGAGTGAGTGGAAAAGTGAATTGCTTAAATTATGTCAGTTGTACTAATATTCATTTTAACAGTGACTAACTTGCTGAATGCATTTACCCTAATCTGGACCAGCAGTGACACACAGCTTTTCACCTTCACTGGACTTATCTTCTTGAAATTTGATACTGAAAGGAGCACGATTCTTTATGCACCACCCTGTTTGCTGTAAAAAAACAAAAAGTAATCCAAACCCACTCTAAATCAGAAGAAAGCATTTCATATCTGGTTTTTGGCAAAAAGTGCTAAAAGTGTTACTTTTAATTTTTTTTTCCCAGTTTCATACATATCTTTTGGGTAACTAATTATTCCTTAGGAAGAATTTAGGAAAGGGGGACATATGAAAAACGTATAATTAGGTGTAGGTAAAAATGACACTCTTGGGCTTCTGCAGTCTGCTCTGACATCTGTCTGAGCTTTAGTTCAGGCTGGCAGCTTCACTTGGCTGCATGGCTCTTGGGCCTCTCCTTAAGACATACTAGGACATGATAGTTGTCCATCTGATTACTGGAACTGCGTGAGTAACTGGCATTTTGATGACCACCTCCTGGATTAACTTCCCCTGGATGTGAGTTGTCATCCCTACAAGTTACTCTGTCTTCTCTGTGCCACACTCATTCTATGGGAACAGAAGTTAATGTTCTCATTATAGGAGTGATTCTAGAGTTGGAACTCCAAGGTCTCCTGCTTTTCATACCCACCTGCAATTTATCTCCTCTTCTTGCTCAGGCAGATGCATTTCCCCTACCTCCCTGCAGCAGCTGCCACTTGGTGCACCTTGCAGACTACGGTCCAGGATTGCTGTCACTGTGAATAGGTCAGAGGGCAGGAATGTGGGCTTTGCCAGGATAGTGGCATCTGCGCAGGGCAGCAAGATAGAGCTGGATGTGGCACTGCTCCCTTCTGTCATAGCTGCTCTTCTACAGCTCTGTGGTGACAGCAGCTCAGCAGAAGTGTGAGTCAAGATTCAAGTCAGCACAGGAAAAGAAGCATTAGCTGTTCAAGCAGGATTCATTGCTCAAACTACTATCCCTTATCCTCTAGTAACCAACTAGTAGTATCCTATAAATGTTATCCTTCCATGGGCCATCACTGGAATTACACTGGATTTGAGCTAGCATAACTTGGGATCTATATCCTCCTGATGGGCATGATTGAAAAGCTATGATAGTGTTCAGGTTCCCCTGCACTAAGTATTAAAATGGTGAATGACACAGAAGTACATGAGCTAGAGCAAAAAAGTGATGGGAGACAGAAGGGACACACAGGCCTGCATGTCACAGAAGAGAGGACGCGGGATTTAGGAAGAAAAACATTGTCTCAACAGTGGTGGTAATTTCCACAATCTCCCACTGAAGCATAGCAATACAAAGCTTCAGTCTTAGCTCTGGAGACAGTGTGGAGACAGTTTCTCTTGGCACACTGACAGAGAGATATAGTTTACAGAGGTGAATGCAAGGATGTGTGACCATCTCCAATAGGAGACAGACTGCTCCAAAGTCAACACCTTCCTCCTTAGTTTCACTGTTCACACTCTTTCTTTACTTGTTTTGGGAAGGCTATAGTTACATGGCCATCTGTTTTAATGAAATAAGAAAGAGGGGGAAGCAGTATTTTGAGTAGGAGGACTTGTTTGTGTCTGTTTTTTTCAGTTTCCTACATCTTACTCTCTCTCTCTCAACCTTATTTAAGTTCCTTATGTCCTTGTGATTCCTGCCCTGGATTAATTGTGGTTGTTCTGTCCGTTGTTATAATGCTCTCCATTGTCCCAGCTGACCAGATACCAATCAGAACCAAGCAGATATCCCATTTCCACTTGGCTTTGATGTAATTTATTTGCCTCCAACTACTGTTTTTTTCTCAAGCAAGTATCTTACATTACTTTGGTGAAAGAGAAACCATGCTTTCCCCATCTTTCCCTTCTGGTGTAGACATCCCATTCAGAAATCAATCAAGTTTAATCAGGGTTTTCTGCTTTGCAAAATAAGTGGTTGCACTATGCTTAGTAGTAGTGGAAGTGCAGGAGGAAATTTTAAACATAGGTGATAGAGCTGGGCTAAGCTGCCCTTTGTATAACCTCCAGCTGGCCAGCTCCTCAAATGCTGTGGCAGAAACATGAATCTGGTTTCCATTTTTGTTTCCCTCCTGAGAACTTATGTCTGAATGCTGTCAGCATGGAGTTTACGCTATAGCCCCATCAGTGGTGGCAGAAAAACAGATGTCTCTCCCTTGTCCAACAGTGGTTTTCAGAAAAGTAGGAATGTGACATCTCTGAGGCATGTACTGCACTGTCTGGCTTTGCTCAAATAGGCTGGGTTAGCAGGCTGAAGGACTGGGCAGACAGATTATGTAAATCTGTTTTTCCTAAGAAACTCAATTTAAAAGTACCAGAAAATGTTACTGCATGTACTTCTCCACTTAGGGTTAGACTACGAGAATAAACATTATAAATAGGAGTTGTGGCTGTTCTGTGAGCTGTTCTAGGAGAGTCAGAGTGGTGGTGGAATTTTTTGTCCAGTCTATCTAGGCATGTTTGGTTTTCCTCAGACTTTGGGAAAATACCATTCTGGGTGATATATTATAATTATTGTCCTTATTAAATAATTTGAGGGCACATGTGTTCTGATCAGGAGGGGGAAAAGAAGGAGCAGTCTTGATGTTGCCTGACTTTGGAGCCTTGCAATTTAGGAGAGTCATCTGCCATAACTCTTTATTTCGTCAGGAAAGAAGGCTTTTCCAAAGAGGTATCCGTAAGGTAAGTAAAATGGGCCTCTCCTTAGACCTCCTCAGTAGTGTAGGTTCCAAGACTGACATGTAAATTTTCTGGAAAAATATCTTTTTTATCACTGACAGATTCATCAACATGTTGGAACTGGCATTGACAGTTTAATTCTTTCAGCAGTATAATCTGGATTTCTTTTGACTGCTGCTGTCATAGCATTGACTCTAAAATAGCTTTAGAATTTAAAAAAAAATCATCTTAATGAATTTTCTCTAGTTTTTGTGGCAATGTTAAGTAAAATTTAAGCCTTACCAGAAAAAAAAAGTGTATGTTTTTAGCCTGTGCAGTAGTTGAATAAAAAAATATGGTTTAAAATGTCACTGGTTATTTGTTTCAGAATGCTAGGAGATTAAGGAGACTGACATTTTAAATTTCTTCTTTACATTAGTGGAATCCTCAATAGTCCAAATATCCCAGGATACAATTATGAGAAAGTCTACTGGTAATTGATATATACATGGAAGGGGCATGTAATTAAGAACTCTGGTCCTTTCTCATCTATTAAAGTAGTAATTTTATGTCACATAATAAAGTATACCCATAACTGAGTTCCCATTTGTGTCAGCTAACAGAGGTTGAGCCATTTGTCATAACAACCCATGTGGATAGGCATGCTGCTCATTAGCAGAGCATCCCTAATGGCTACATCCTGGAGTAGGTTTACATTTTAAAATAAACAGAGGGGCACTGGGTAACAGCTAACTATAACAATCACCCGAAATAATATGGGAACGACACTGTTGTGGGGACTAGCAACAGCAAACAAATGTGCATTAATATTTTAGTTGAAGTAGGTGAGCATTAATAGTTTTGCCTGTAAATTTAAAAGCTAAATAAACCCCGTTGGTTTTCCATGGGTTAGATATCTAGATATTTTCTAAAATCTTATGGTAAGTTTGTCCTTATATTTGAACTGTAATACCTTTTTGTAGAGGGAACAGAGGATATTGATGTGTTTTCTGGCATTTTATCTCTGACTGGTCCCTAGAGCACTCCCCACCAGAAGGGTGTTTTGGCCAAGAAGATCTGTGCTCGTGATTCTTTCCATATGCCTCTGGCTCATCCCTTTCCCGTACTAAGTGGAATGATGTAATCAGAGTCACACATTGTGCAGAAATAGCAATTCAGTCAGATTCTCTGGTTTGGACAAAGCAGCAAAAAACTTTCTTTCCTAAGCCCACCTTACAAACTAACACCTTGGAAGTTCACAAATTCTGCACCTTTCTTGTAGCAAGAGAGATGTTCTGATTTACAATGGCCAGAAAGGGATTTCTGTGGGTTTGTTTTGGGGTTTTTTTGCACATAGTTCATACCCCATTTTTAAAGACAAGTATGTTACCAATGTGCAGTAAGGTGTGGGATTTAGCAGCGACTCTGTGGGTTTCACAGGGCAGATAATTACTGTCAAGCACATGCAGACATTCCAGGGAAATAGTAGCAACTAAGTAGAAGCTAACAGGAGACTCTGGAATAACAAATCTGTGTCCTTTCTGCTGCTTTCTTATAAACTAGCAATCATGTAGCCTTCTGTTAGTCACTGCTTATTAAAAAGTGTGGGAGCATCCTATAGGACCCTTGCTGTTAGTGTCCAGATAGTGCTAGATGTTGAACAGTACACATTACAAGGTAAAAATAGATACGTGTAAATAATTAAATGTGTGGATAATAATTTAACTAAAATAAATTCATATATGCCAAGTTGAAATAAAGCAAGTCTCTGTACTGACACCAGAAATTTCTAACATCTGTTTGACTCCCAATAATCAACTAGCAATCACATTCAAAGAAAACTTAGGGGGGCTTTATAAGACTGTGAAATAAAAGTTAGTATAAAAGAAGCTTGGAGGATACACTGTCTCCTACAGAGAGGAAGAAAATTTAAAGGAAGGGTAGGAGGATGAATTTGATATCTGGAATATATGTTAGTAAGTAAAATATCAAACCCTTATGCTGTTTTTATCTTCTAGTGTTTAAAAATAGAAGTTGTGCATGTCTATGAAAGTAAATGGCTAGCTGAATTTTGGAGAGCTTCTTTAATATCCAAAATGATATAGAAGATAAACTGGTGCTGACATTCTGTGGTAGCTACTGGGAGCTCACTTTGTGGCATGACTGGTATAAAATTTTCTAAAACAAGAAGTAGAGGCAATCTCCTAAAAAAATAACATTATTAAATTTCTGTGTCTGCTTAATATGATACTGAGACCAACTAAAACAGAGTCAGTTCTAATTTATTAATGTGTCAACACAGAAGCATCATAAAAGCAGACCCTGTGTGAGAAGGACTCTCTTGTGATCAAAGCCAAAAATGAGAGAAGATCTGAAAGAAGCTTTAGAAGCATCAGAATGATGATCATAGACCTATGAGGAAACAGAGGGAAAGAGGTTAAAAAGTAGATTAAGATTTTCAAGAAACTAAAGTTTACTTTCCTCCCTATAGCACCTAAGCAGTACAACTCTGTTTTTATAGTAAGCTCTTAAAACATCTGTCTATATGTTGTCTTTTTTCTCCATACTGACATGAATGTAGCCTTTTACATTTAACCACTCCTTTGCCTTTCTTTCTGTTAACTAAGCTGCAATGAACACAGGCATGTGAGATTGGCTGCTGCTGAAACATGACTGGTAAAGAAAGAGGGGCAAACCTGTTTTACCTTAGACACCAGAAACATAAATCATTGGTTTTTCAAGTATGTTTTTTAATTTTTAATTTTTTTTTTTCAAAGGACCAAGCATGAAGGTTGGGCAGATAATGGGGTTTTTGCTTTGGCAGCCAACCAGAAAAATATGGGAAGGGTAAAAGCTGAGAAGTTGGTTTTTTTTTCAAAGAGTCTTCTTTTTTCTTCCCAAAATTACAATTGTGGAGTATTGCTCCATTTATTAAGAAAATATTCCACTTGATCAAAAAAATATTACTTTGTTTTGGAGACTTTGTAAGAAAAATATTTAAGATTTGGTCTGGTTTATAAAATGAATATTGGTGGTCGCATTCCCTTTGAAAGCTGTTCTCCCTCTTGATAGGTATGCTTTGTCTAGCCACGGAAGAATATTTTTCTCTCATGCCTGGTGGGAGGTTTAAAGCTGTATCTTCTTCTCTCAGAAGTGGGTCAGGACAATTGCAAGAATGCCAAGGCATTGCCTTTGGCATTGGGAAGACTGTACAATTGCACAAGCGATCAAGAGGTCACTTGGCCCCATTGCGTGCCTCGTTTGCATCCACACTTGACATTTAGTGTGCAGTAAACTCAACCATGCTTACAGTTGGCCACCATATCTGAGCTAGATGGCATCGAAATGCACTACAGGGCTGTCTTAGAACTAATTTTCACCTCTAAGCCTTTAGAAGAGACTTCTCACTCACTTCTTTTGCATGCACCTAGTGAGACTGAGAATTTCAGTACTGAGGAGCAAGTACTGGCATTATTCTTTCAATCTCCTCCTCCAGGAGTTATTCTGCAGTGATTTGTCATGGGAAAGTTTGGAGCATTAAAATTCAGGATGTGGATTATTTGTATAATGCATGTGTCAGGATGTGCTTAATTCTTCATTTTGCATGCACTGATACCATGTTAGTTGTTGACCTAGAGGCCAAAAATCAGATCTCACACTGCTTGGAAGGGTATTCTGAATCTCAGATTAAAGAGGGTTATTTATTTTCCTATTTACTTCAATTTGTTTTTAAGAACTGGATACACAGTGAAGGAAAGATAACTCTAAACATCCCACAGATTCTGATCAAGGAACTCACTTGAGCAGCAGAGTTTGATTTAAATCCTTCCTTGAACTGGCCAGATTGTGTTTTTTTCCCGCTTGGCTTGTATTTCTAGGGAAATACTAAAAGAATCATAGAAACAGAATTGTTTGCATTGGAAGGGACATTAAAGATCCTCCAGTTCCAAAACCCTTGCACTGGGCAGGTACACCTTGGACTAGTCAAGGTTGCTGAAAGCCCCATCCAGCCAAACCTTGAACACTTCCAGGTTTGGGGTATCCACAACTTCTCTGGGCAACCTGTGCCAGTGCCTCACCACCCTCACAGTCAAGAGCTTCTTCATAACTCTTAATCTCCTTTTTTAGTTTAAAACCTTTCCCCCATGTCTTACCATTATCTGCCCATGGAAAAACCCTCTTTTTTATATGTCACTCCCCCTTTAGGTACTAGGAGGTTTCTGTAGACTTCCAGGCTGAACAACCCCATCTCTCTCAACCTGTCTGCATAGGAGAGGTGCTCAAGGCATCTGAGCTTCCTCTGAACTTGCTCCAGCAGGTCCATGTCCTTCTTATGTTGAGGAGCCCAGAGCAGTTTGTATCACTCCAGGTGGGGTCTCACCAGGGCTGACTAGAGGAGCAGAGTCCCCTCCATCTCCCTGCTGGCCGTGCTGCTTTTGATGAGCCCAGAACATTTGGTTTCCTGGGCTGCAGGTGCACATCACTGGGCCATGCCCAGCTTTTCATCCACATGAACCCCAAAATTCACCTCTGTAGGGCTGTTCTCAGTGAATTCTTTTCCCTCTCATGTCTGGGACTGCCCCAACCCAGGTGACCCTGCTTTCAGTAAGGAAGTAGTTACTTAGTAGTGAATAGTGAGAAATTAAAGAAACACGTTTCTACTGAGAGAAGAGGCAGTAGTAGCATCTGGAATGTTGTCAAGAAATTGAGAGGTTGTAGTGATCTTGGCTTTGTTGGTGATAGTGATTTTTACTTTCCATCCAAAATTTTATGCAAATGGTATACTTTTTTAGGGCTTGGCATTGCATTTAATGAAGGTGTTGTGTATACATAGAACAAATGCAGTTTCATGCATGACAGTTCTTGGTGCCATCAATTGATCAGTGGAAAACAGGGCCTTAACCCCCCTCTTCATATTCATTGTTCATTGTAGAAGGTGGCAAATCTAAAACAGATAAACCACATCGCACCATGCTAAAATTCTCAGCACATGTAGGAAAACCATGCTACTTATCCATAATTCCAGCCTTATCCATGATCTCTTTATTTCTCCAGTTTCTTCAGGGAGGATTTATATCAAACTCTAAATATTTAAAGTAACAAAAATATTTTATAGGACACAGATGAAAAAAACTTTAAAGAACACCCCAGGCATGTATTTATCCTATGCCATTCACAGGATTTGTCCAGACAGCAAATTTTTGTGCAGAACAATGCATATGGCTTTGGATGTTTATGGAATTTGATCATGAGGTAGCATGCGGGGTCTGTCATTGTTGTTGGGTCTCACTCCCTGATTGGGGTGGCCTGGAAAGGTGGAAAAATTTCTCCTCCAACCCGAGCTTCCAAAGAAAGACTCAGTAGTCTTCAGTCATCTGGTCTCAAGGTAGTTTCTTGTATGTTATCTAAAAGATTTCTCCCTGAGCTGCTGCAGTCCGTTCAGCAGTCAGGCAAGGGCACACTCCGATGCCCAGGGGGCTGGTGCCCTCTTTTATATCTTATATTACGTATTAGATGTTTACAGGTTTCCCCGATGCCCATCACCTATACTGAACAGTGACTTTCTACTCTAAACCAATCTGTGAGTGCCAACATCACCAAGAACATGGAGGTTAGGAAAAAGAAAGAAAGAGGACAGGGCACACCCAAATCCCTCCATCTTAGAACTTCTGACTCCCATGTACAAAACTCAGACCCCTCTGTACAAGGCCTAAAACCCCCCTGTACAGCACTCAAAAATTCTTCCTTTCACTTTGTGACTACTTCTACTATAATATCTAAAGTTTTGTGATTTCTTGTTCTTCCTGCAAAGCTGGTAAATTGTTCCATGGAACAGGTTCAAAGCCACAGGGGTCTGCGGCTGCATTCCAGGGTCTCAAATGCTTTTGACCTGGGCCCGGAACATCCAAGAGTGTCCAAGGGACATTCTGTGTTCCGACAGTAGCAAACCTCTTCAGCACTTTTTGCTCTTTCAAAATCTTCTAAAGTTTCCAGATAGGCATCTCTTCCAAATATACCTACTCCTACAGATACAGGTATATAAGTGCAAAAAGGTATTGTAGGGGTGCCTTTATCTTTTAGAATTCAGACTATATTTTAGAATTTTTAACAGTTGACTTCGCTCAAAATTCATATGTCTGCAACTAAGTAGTTGTTCTGTATAAAAGAACCCATTATAGATATTTTTATTTACTTTGGATTTGTTTGTTTGCTTTTGTAACACCTGATGCCTTTAAAGACTGACAAGGTTAATGCAGCCTTGAGGTAGAAGTTACTTGCTGTCGTCAGACACAGTTAATTGTGAAGCTGAAGTTCATACTCTCTGGTGTTCAGTTTTAGTCTTGAGTGGCTTAGAAAATAGCTTGTTGTACAGGGCAAAGTGTGGGCTTGTTTTTACCTATCTTTGAATAAATACATACCACTTTTCTTAGTAGTTAAGAATTAGCCCTGAAAACACTTTTTTCACTTACGTTCAGTGCATGCCTGTGGTTATGTGCTTTCCCCCAGTTTATCAGCCAGGCTATTTACCAAGTCTGACACTGGGGGATGCATTTGAAAAATGAGAATGTAATTTAGGTACAAATCCATGTAATGCTATTTGATCATTCTTCTTGTGAATCATATTCCACATGTTTGGTGTACATTGCTTGATTCCCTTGAAACTAAGTTAAGGGGGGTAGCACTGATTTATAGCGACTAAAGAGTTGTGTCTTCAAACAACTTCACCTTAAGAACAGATGTTAACTGTGGCTTTGTGTGTTTAGAAATTAGGATCTTCAAATCATCATCTTTGATTTTCTCTATTACTTGTGTAAATCTCCTCTGTGAAATTTTGTACAAGACGTAACTGTACAGAAGTGCAATTTGAGGGCAGTTATGACAAAATTGCTTGTCTAACCCAAGCTGGGTAACTATGTCAGTATGTATGATAAGGGAGCCTAACATAAGGGTTTTTACACTGAAAGCCTGTGGGGTTTGTTTTGGTATCGTTTTTGGTTTGTTTGTTTGTTTTTTTTTCTGGAAGAGATCAGGAGCCTAAATTCAGTTATAACTTCTCAATTTATCCCCTCCCATGTAGAAGACTGCTTTCTGTTTTGTCAGAAGCAGTGCCATGGAGACTACTATATGCTCGTACACTGTAGAATTTGATGTGGTATTCTGTTAGAAACTAAACATAAAGTAAGCATGCATTTTAACAGTGAAAGTTACAATAAATCAGTTCCACTGGCAAATCCCATTTTAAATTTAGTCAGGTAAAGAGCAGGTTTAAGCAGAATAGGTTTAGCAGAATTTAATTAGGAGCTTGTGTGTTGTTAAAAGGATACTGAACTTTTAATTAAGTATTTTAAATTAGCTCAAATTCTTTCATTGTACTTTTCTTCCACCCTAATGTATAGTTTAGCATCAAACTCTTTGTAGTTGTTCCAAGCAGGTGCCTTTAAAGTGAAATTTCCTGTACTCTGATTTCTGAATAAGCAAAGGTTTAATGAAACTAAAAATACTTTGGAAATTAGAATTCATGATATAGCTGATCAAAGGAATTTTTCTGTCTCAAAGGATTCCTGACAGGAATCATGGTGCCAGAGTGTTGCATATAATTGGCATAGAATGTAACTTTAGTTTTATGTATAAGATCAACAACATTTTAATAGTTCCTTCAATTATAAGGAAAGATGAAGAAGCAAAAATAGAGAATTAATTGAGATTGACAAATAACCAGATAACTCAGACTGATGTATTTAATTTAAATCTGTGAGACAAATATTTCATTTAAAAAAAGGAAAAAAGAATGTTTAACTTCACTGCAAGCAGAAGATGGAATCAAAGCTGAGAGAAAGTGAACAGTTAAAACTGTTGGAAATTCAGCTGATCAAAAAGCATATGGAGAGTTTCCTTACATGAGAGTATGAATATCCCAAACTTGAGTTCTTCCAATGATTTAAATATGCTGAAATAAAAATTAAAGGTCTTTTTTTTTACTTGCACATGGTGTCTTTTACCAGCACTGCAGTGCCTTAGGCTGATGGTCATAATTTCTACATGCTTTATTAATGCATTTGGAATGCCAATAAATGCTTCTGTAGCAGATTTTTTTCATTTTATCTTACTCTTTGGGGAATTTTTTTCTCATCTGTTCACACTGCTACTTACACAAATGAAGATGAAATCCTATTTGTCGAGTTATAAAGTAGCTGAAACTGCAATGTGTGTGCCTTCAGGAGCACACCAACATTTCTACTGATTGCAGTAAGACACTCATGTCAACAATTTAAATTCATTTCTGTAATAAATAATCGATTGCAAAAAAAGTGAAAGAGGAGAACATGAAAGCCTGAAAGCAACTGATGATTTTTCAGTTTATAAAAGTTTACTTTCACTATGTATTCCTTCACATTTTTATTTCTGTAGAACCATGGTCTGGAAGTACTGTAAGTACTGCAAAACTAAAGTCATTGATACACAATGTATGCCTGATTTAAGAGGAATATTTGCTCCATACTACCTATATTATGAAATTTCTTGGTAAAAATTTACTATTTTGCTGGGTTCGGTGTAATCATTGGACAGAGCCAGTAGTTCCTAGAAAATAATTTTTCAGTATTGACAGCATTTTACCTCTTTTCTATCTTATCGTTAAAAAATCCCAGAGTTTATTAAGAATGTTAATTCAAGCTGTAGTAAAACTAAGTTTCCTTTTCTCTGCTTCTGTCCTTGAGTGCATTTGGGACATGAAAAAACAGTATAGTGAGTTGTTTTATTAGACTTGCTTTAAAGACAGCTTTAGTCTCATAGGCACCATTTATCATCAACTGACTCATTTGGAAAAGGAAAAAGATTTGTTACAGGAGGTTGGAGGAGTATAAACCATTGCATATTACTTTATCACAAAAATTATATGAATCTTACTTCAGATTAATAGATTTCATTTCTGTACAATCAATATTCTCCCTATTTTTCTCCTAGCAAAACCCAGAATATTTCAGACATTTTTTCTAATATTTAGCACCTTAATCTTTCTAATAAAGCTTTTGAGCTTTGAAGATTAATGTTGTCCATGCTTAGGATGGGAAAAATAGTTCAGTTCAGAGACTTGATAAGTAGCTTACTACTGTGTTAAAATTCAACATGAATGATCTAACTTTGGAGATGTTAAGTCATACACTTATCACAGTACAGTAAGGGGGCAAACTAAGTAGGTCAAAATTAATTGCTGTCTTTATTTATTGACAGGCTAGTGAAGGATGCCCCCTGGGATGAAGTCCCTCTTGCTCACTCCTTGGTTGGTTTTGCCACGGCTTATGACTTCTTGTACAGCTACCTTAGCAAGATTCAACAGGAGAGATTTCTTGAAGTAATTGCCAATGCCTCAGGATACATGTACGAAACATCATACAGACGTGGATGGGGCTTCCAGTACCTTCACAACCACCAGCCTACCAACTGTGTGGCCCTGCTGGCTGGAAGCCTGGTTCTGATGAATCAAGGTATGTGCTAAGCCATAGGAATGTTTTTTCTGAAGTGTATCAACTCAAATCAGCCACTTATGTAGCAAAGTTAAGGATTTGATAAAAATGCTTCTTACTGTACAGCAGTATTGGGTTTGCTCTTTTGCTGCTTAGTAAAATTTAATTTACTGAATAGAACAAAAGTCTGGGCAGATGTACAAGGCATGATGTGTGTGTATATAAATTCAATTTTCTAAGTGATTCTGAAATTCTTACCCCACAGTTTGTAAGAGCTAAAAATCCCCTTGTATGCAGTTTGTCCAGTCCTGATTCATGGACAGTGTCTTTCAGAGTAGATTATCAATGTAGAATGATGCACTTGGTCTCCTTACACAAAGCATCGTGAAAGTCAGCAGTCAGAAATGCCCAGTGATCTGACCTGGGAGCCAGACAACAGGATAACCTGGAATTTCATCCACGACTTCTGTCCTGTCACCTGGGGGAGCTGCAAAAGTGTAACTTTATCAAGTTACAAGTGCCACAGCTTAGGACCTTTCTTCCCAACAGCCTTTTCTATGGGGATATGCAATGCTGTACTTTTTTTCCCTTTGAACTCTGCCATTGCACCCCACAACCAACATTTGTGCCTGGTTTCCTCTTCTTCTTTGCTTCGGGGACAGAAAACCATCCTTCCCATTTCCAAGGTGAATGCCCTGGCCTGTAGCTTTTGCCTGCTCTGTTGAGGGGCTGTCCCTGTCCTGCTGGAGAATGCAAGTCACAGAGTGAGAGAGAGAAAACAGGTGAGCAATCCTGACTTTAAACCCCAGAGGTACTTCAGCTGAGAGAGGGAAGTTATGGAGCCAGCTCCTGCTTTTATAAGAATTAATCCTTACTTTATCAGGTGATTATTTTATATGTGCTAGAAGTATTTTGAAAACATGATTCCCAATGGAATTACTTACACACTGCAAGTCAAGGAAATCTAGTTTCTGGATGCTGATGGTGTTGCCAAGCTGCTCAGCCCTGCCAAACAGAGGCACATCTGCACATCACTGGAGCTTTCAAGTGCCCAAAGAGATGTGACAAAAAACTGGCGCCTGCTGGGTTTGGAAGGTCATTTTTTGCTAAGTGCCTGTCAAAACAGACACACTGACTGATGTGTATATGTTGAAAAGTATCAAGAGCATGTGTGGAAGTTATTGCCTATCCTTCTGTCTTGCTTTCCACAAATTGAAGACTCAAGCTATGTTTATTCAGTGGTTTTGCTAAATTTCATATAATTCCAGCCTTCCCTAAGCCTTTGTTGGTGCAGAAAGCTGACAGTTTGCGAGATGATTGTACTTTTCATTAAGGTATAGACCATAAGTATGCTGTGTGAAAAATTATGAAAACATCACAAAGCTGGCCAATATTTTTTTTCACTAAATTGTTGGTGTCTGGGGGGAAGAGGAAGAAAAAAAGCAGGAAACTAATGAATTCTTGAGCAATTTGAAAATAGTAGTATTATTTCAAATGAAAATAGGTCAAAATAGACTGTATATTTCTAAATTAAAATGCTATTCTTTTGATATAGAGAAAAATTTTTTTTTAAATAGCAACTTAAATGAGGTTTTTCTGTTAGTCTAAAATTAAAAAAAAATAACAAACCGTAATTCCAATATGAATGAAAATAATCTGAAGGAGAAAAAATAGCAAGGGAGAAAAGGGATGAACATGTTATCCTTCTGTTTCAGATACATAGCAATTGCAAATAATGTATCCCAGTGCAGACCTTTCTCACAGAAGGTTTAAATTCCAACTAGTAAGTTTAAACAGAATTCAGCTATTGAAGCCTGTAGAGACTAAACAGCCAATTTAAAAGAGTGCAAATGTTGCCAAAGAAATGAAAAATGAAACTAATTGAAGTTAATTCTGAGCACGTGCGTATGGCGAAGTCTTTGCACTTAAACACTCAGATGTTCAAAATAGAAACTTGAGTAAGGCTTTGATAGATATAGATAGCTGGCTTATATACTTCTAAATTTAGGTGAGTTTTTTTCTGGTTTGTCTTGTAGCCTGACAGGGTGTTGATTCTTTTAATTTTTTTCATTTCAATGTAATTATTCTTTTAGTGTACTATAAGTGTAGCATTATAGCATAGATACACCCAAAGTAAACAGAACATTAATGCATTACAATGGTAAAGACACTGTGCTGAACCATGGCAAATAACATTCTTGAGGCAGTCATAGCTTCCCTTTTATGTCACAAGGGAAAACAGGAGTGGAAACATTCGGGATTTGATTCTGACAGACCACTGTGCTGCCAGCTCCATGAAGAGTAATGAAAGAATGTCTTAATAGCTGTGAGTGAAGTGGAAGTAAGTAGTACCACTGCCACTGCTGCTCAGGCCTTCCCCATCACAGTTTTCTCTTCAGCCAGGCATTTAAATTACAGTGATAGACTCAGGTTGTCTGTTTTGCTTAGACACTGCTATTTTTTTTTTGTCTCTGTTAACTGAGCAGGATTTGGCAGCCTTGACTAGTAGAATGCCTGAATTACTCATCACTCTGCTGAGCGTAAATACAGTGTTGGTGGCAATGAGATGAAACACTGAGTAACAGGATTGAATGTAGCTCCTACTCCCTTAGCACATGTGCTTCATTCAGCCAGGCACTGCTTCACCACGTAGTGGGGTGTAACATGTGCCAGCTGGGCTTTGCTATAGGGTGGAATTAAGTCTGGTTTAGTCTGTGTCCAGATACTTTGAACTGGGAGAACACTAAGCTGCCATGTAGAAGCACAAGGCAGTTGATTTCTGTTTAGTCCTACCTCTCTTGCTACTCAATCCAAAATAGCCTTTCCTCTGCTGGATTCCATGTGCTGACTTCTGCAATACATAAATGCGGTGCTGAGGCCCTCATGCTTGGGCTTAGTGAAAGCAGACTGGCACTGAGAAAGTTTCTCATGACTTCTTCCCAGGTCCTGATTTGTGTAGAGCAGACCAATACAGTAAAATCTCTGAAATGCTTTTGTTTAGAAAAACTGAAATTGCTTAGGTCATGTATATGTGGATGCTGAGAATTTATCTGCTTGGAAGATTAATTTTATTCTGGAATTAAGGAACCTACTTTTGGAATTACCCATGCAAAGCTCTTCCAAAAATACCTTTTATGCGGATAACCCTTTAAGTTGTACAACAAACTGAAAATATAAGTAGAACAGAGCAGGTCTTAAAATAGAGCATGAGTTCGCTCATCGTCATATCAGTTAACTGCAGCTCAAATGTGAACTTTTTTTACTTTTTTAGTCTCTGTGGATCTCCTTGCCATGCTGGTGATCCTGCCAGAGAAGAATGATGAGAATTGTTGCATTATTGGAGCCCTCTAGTGGGGCCATTGGTTTGTTTTCATACAGCTTTAATTTGACATGGAATAAATAGTCTTGGTTTGGCTCTTCCCTTTTTTGCATGTCCTGAATGCGTTAAGGAAATTTTCTTTTTAAGTTGTAAAGCATAGCCCCATATTATTGGCAAAAAAAGGTGTTTGATAGATTTTCCAGTGCTCATGTGACCTTGCTTTGCTGCATTTAAATACAGTATTTTATTTTTCACCTTAGAAGTACAGGGATGCTGCAGCAATAGGTTGTATTATAGACTCTGGACTGCAGATTCCTTGTTGTGAAGGACCCCACTATGGAAGTACAGACAGCACCATCTGTGAACTATTGTGTTGTAATTAGTTTTGCCATTGTCTTTTTCTTTCAGGCTACCTTCAGGAAGCTTACTTGTGGACCAAGCAAGTGTTGGCAATCATGGAGAAGTCAGTAGTCCTGCTGCAGGAGGTCACAGATGGCTCCCTCTATGAAGGGGTGGCTTATGGCAGCTACACAACCAGATCACTGTTTCAGTACATGTTTCTTGTCCAAAGGCATTTTGACATCAATCACTTCAGCCACCCCTGGCTCAAGCAGCACTTTGCATTTATGTACAGGACTGTCCTGCCTGGTAGGTCCTTTGGCTGAATGAAGATAAATCTCTTTATTTTTGAAGCAGCAATGAATTTCATACTTTAAATAGGTCATTTTAAAACAACACTCTACTTAGATTCTTTTCAAAATAACCATTTCCTTGGGTTTTACCTTCAACAGTTATCAAAACAGTAACATCCTTGTTTATCACTGCTTATTAATGAGGGACAACTTCCACTAGCACAGGCTGCTCAAAGCCCCATCCAACCTATCCTTAAACACTGCCAGGAGTGGAGCATCCACAACTTCACAAGCTGTTCACATGCCTCACTGTTCCCACAGGAAAGAACCTCTTCCTCATTTCTAGACTAGGTCTACCATCTTTCAGTTTAAAGCTGTTGCCCCTTGTGTTGCTTATTTGCAGGATACTTAATTAGGAACTTACATTGCTCAAATTCCAGGTTAAAAAAACTTAGATAACTCTCTTGGAACCCCAGATCTATGCATGTATGCAAGGGGGGCTGAATGCAGCTTTGGTATGCCAGCACAAGTACATAAGGAATTGTGCTGTCTCCATGTGAGACCTCAGGGATCCTTTTGGAAGAGGTTCCTAAGAGCAAAATGAACTCATGATGGTTTCAAGGTGAAGCTGATTATTTTGTTCTTTTGGAGCACCTCTGGTTTATTACTTTGCAGAGTATAGGTTGCCATAAAAACAGTAAAGCTGTAAAGGGAAAAGTTACCTTTGCCAGACTTGAGTGAGGAGAGGAAGTGGATTGCATCTTAGATTTTGTGTAGTACTTTGGCTATCTGTAGCCCAAAGCCAAGGAAGAAAGGTGAATATTCAAGTTAGCTGCAGCAGAAGAAAACCACTCCTGTGTAACCTATTTATGGCTCATTTACAACCAGGTCTATAAACATCAGAAAAGGCTGCTTCTGTTTGCACCGCTTGGCTTCACCGGCATGCTCTTCAAAAGCAGCTTTGTGTGCTTATTTTTTCTTTCTCCTTTTCGCTTTTCCCCAAGGCTTCCAGAGAACTGTGGCCATCGCAGATTCCAACTATAACTGGTTCTACGGGCCGGAGAGCCAGCTGGTGTTTCTCGACAAGTTTGTCATGCGCAATGGCAGTGGGAACTGGCTGGCAGAGCAGATTAGAAGGAACCGAGTGGTGGAGGGCCCAGGCACACCATCCAAAGGGCAGAGGTGGTGCACTCTCCACACTGAATTTCTCTGGTATGAAAGGGAATGAGTGGGCTCAAAAGGAACCTGGCAGCTGTTTGCTGTTAGTGATAATTCATTATTTTTAGATGTGCACCATACAGACTGGGCTCAGGCTGTCCGTGTGCCACCCAGGGTCATGAGGCACAGAAGAACTTCTTCACTTAGCACAGGTTGCCACAGGGAACACCCTGGTCTTGCCCTACATCTGTTTTTATGGTTTCTTTCCACTGTCTATTGCTTTCATAGAATATAGGCCATTCCAAAGGAACTGAAAATTTGCCTCTATGTAGTCTTTGTTTAATTTGGTCTGTTCTAATGGGGTTTAATCCCGTTGTGTTCTTTTATAATGAATTAGGTGAATATTTAAAGCTTAGTTTTCATTCAAAAGTTTTGTAAAATAGTATAAACTTTCTTTTAAAAGCTAAATAATCCAAGCAGTAAGGCTAGTGTTAACAGGATTTGCACACTAATTAGCAAGTTATGCTTGGAAAATATGCCATGCTAGATGGCTAGATGGATATTTTTCCATGCAATTTTCAGCTATGCTAACTTCTATGTCAATCTTCTTAAAGTAAGAAATTAAAAGATTCAAGAAACTTTAGATCCACATATTAATTCCCTTTGCTTGTGGAGATATCAACTATATTTTTGAGGAATCAGTGTAGCTCTTTCTCTCTTGCAAGAAAAATTTTATTGAGTATCTGTTGGTTTGCACTTATGATGTGCACATTAGAGTGCATCTTTGTTAGGCTCCAAGCAGTCTTCATCTTGTTACTTGCAAAATACAGAATCTCTCCTCTACAACCTCATCCCATCACTGTTTTCTCCTGTGTCTCCATGGAAATTTTTGTATTGTTTAGGGCCTGCCAGAAACTCTTGGTTAGTTGTAAGAATAAATCTGATTCTAGAACCGTCTAACAGAAATATTAGTGGGCTTAATATGGTTTTGTTTATTTTGGTTGCTTAAAAACAATGCTAGAAGATTAAGTTTTGTTTTGAATTTTTGTTGTTTTAACTTCCATAGATAAAATTGTAGTATTTTTAACCTTTTCTGGAATTAAGGCTTCTTTTTAAACAAAATGTCTTATATCTTACAATTCATACAAGAAAAAAACATGAAAATTTTTCTTCAGCCTAGTTTGGAGAAAAATAATTATATACATTAACTGACACAAATAATAAACATTTAACTTTCAGAATGCCTTCTCATTAATTTTTAATTTATTGCCTATTCTGTTTGAAGACTACAGACTTCTGTAATCATCATTTTGGGGAAACAGATACTCCTCTTTGTTAAGTAGTCAGTAAATAGGCACAAATGCTGATGTCTAGGCAGTGTCTGCAGCCTGGTCTAATCTGACTTTTTTAAAGATCTGTGTTATAGTTGGTAGTTTTATGACTATCTAGGACAACATATAGCTAGTTAGAAATTAGTGGTACTCTTTATTTTTGAACTGTAGAAAGATTGCTTCCTTTAAATGCAGACCAGATGCTTTCAGCTATTGTTCTGTAAAAAGCGCACAACAAATTTGTATAGGGATTAGTATGATGAATGATAATTACATCTATGTTATTAGGAAGCGTAACTGTGGGCTTTATATTGTTGGCTTGCTCCTTGATGTAGCTAGTGAATGTTTTTTTGAGTTTTGTACAAGTGCTGATAGTGGAATCAGTCAAGTGATTTTTGACCCCATTTTTCCCATCTTTTTTTGCAGGTATGATGCAAGTTTACGCTCTGTACCTCCACCAGACTATGGGGTTCCTAAGCTGCATTATTTTGAGGACTGGGGAGTGGTAACTTATGGAAGTGCTTTGCCAGCTGAAATCAACAGGCCTTTCCTTTCCTTCAAGTCAGGAAAGCTGGGAGGACGTGCAATATACGATATTGTTCATAAGAACAAGTACAAAGAGTGGATCAAGGGGTGGAGGAACTTTAATGCTGGCCACGAACACCCAGACCAGAACTCCTTCACTTTTGCTCCCAATGGCGTACCTTTCATAACAGAAGCTCTGTATGGGCCAAAATATACTTTTTTAAATAATGTATTAATGTTTTCCCCTGCTGTGTCTAAGAGCTGCTTCTCCCCATGGGAAGGGCAGATTACAGAAGACTGTTCCTCAAAGTGGCTTAAATATAAACATGACTTGGCTGGCGACTGTCAGGGACGAGTAGTTGCCGCCACAGAGAGAAGCGGGGTGGTTTTTATCAGGGGAGAAGGAGTGGGTGCATACAACCCTAAACTGAAGCTAAGAAAATTGCAACGAAACCTTATACTTCTCCATCCCCAGCTTCTCTTGCTAGTGGACCAAATCCACCTAGAAGATGACAGCCCTCTGGAGGCAGCAACCAGTTTCTTCCACAATGTGGATGTGCCTTTTGAAGAAACAGTTGTTGATGATGTCCATGGGGCCTTTATTAGGCACCATGATGGGATATATAAGATGTACTGGATGGATGACACCGGCCACAGTGAGAAAGCCACCATTGCCTCGAGGATGTATCCCCGGGGCTACCCCTACAACGGAACAAACTACGTGAATGTAACGACCCTGCTGCGGCACCCCGTCACGAGGGCCATCTACCTTTTCATTGGGCCCTCTGTGGACGTGCAGAGCTTCACTGTGCGTGGAGATTCCCCGCAGCTGGATGTTTTTGTGACCACTGGTGAGCATGCCTACGCCGTGTACCTGTGGCCCGTCGAGGATGGCTCCCGCTCTGCCTTTGCACAGGTTATTGCAGACCGCCAGAAAATTGTCTTTGACCGAGCCTCTGCCATTAGGAGCTCCACAGTGCCAGAAGTGAAGGACTATGTAGGGATTGTGGAGAAGAACTTGCAACATTTTAAGCCCGTCTTCCAGCAGCTTGAGAAGCAGATCCTATCTCGTGTACGCAACACAGCCAGCTTTAGGAAGACTGCTGAGCGCCTGCTGAGGTTTTCAGATAAGAGACAGACAGAGGAGGCCATTGACAGGATATTTGCAATCTCTCAGAGGCAGCAGCAGCAGCAGCAGCGTGGCAGAGCAAAGAAAAACAGAAAGGTAGCCAAAGGCTACAAATTTGTTGATGCCGTTCCTGACATTTTTGCACAGATTGAGGTAAATGAAAGAAAAGTGCGACAAAAGGCACAGACTCAGGCACAAAAAGAGTTGCCTGTAGACGAAGACGAGGAAATGAAAGATCTTCTGGACTTTGCAGATATCACTTATGTGAAGCACAAAACTGGGGTGTCAATCAAAGGCAGATCAGGGCTGACACAGATGGTGGCAACTGCTCGAAGTGCCCCATCAATATCAGCTTCTTATACTCGCCTCTTTCTAATTCTTAACATTGCTATTTTTTTTGTCATGCTAGCAATGCAGCTCACGTATTTCCAGAAGGCCAAGAGACTGCATGGCCAAAGATGTCTATATGCAATACTTTTAGTAGACAGCTGTATATTATTGTGGCTGTATTCTTCCTGTTCTCAGTCACAATGTTAGCAGAAGACCTCTACTAGTTGACCAGTTTATGGTCATATATGTCTATGCAAAAACATTAACCCTAATAGGGCCAAAGTTTATATCTTCTCTTTTTTTATTTTCTTTTTTTTTTTTTTTTCCAAAACATTCCAAAAACATCTGGGGAAAGATTGTTTTCAGACCAGAAGGGATTAAAGAATAGGGCAAGCAATTAATATCTCAGAAAAATCAGTACTTAATAAGTACTCCTTCTTTGTGATTTGAGTTGGGACTCACATCTGAGGGAATGTTATGCTTTGTTCATCAGAGTTCAGTAATGAAAAGTTGTAATTAATTTTTTGGTGAGAAGAGCCCTCGTGATAGGTTTATTTCTAAGGTCTTTTTTTATACAGAATTTGATTTGCATGTAATGAGTTTTCATTTCAGGCTGCTAGGGATGTCTCTGGACATTCTCCTAAGATGAGGACATTCAAACATACATATACAAGGCAGATCTCAGCAAAAGACTTAATTTCTGTCTGCCAAACCAAAGAATGGCTCAATATGGGACACCCCTGTATCATTATTGCAGACCCTTATATTGTCCCATGCTTTACAATTCTGGCACAGTGGGGAAATGACAATCATGTCAGTGCTTACCAAGTGAGAGCCACATCACTAGTAGGTAGTAGTAGAAGGCAAATATGGGTTTAACTCAAAGTAGAACAGAATGCAATTCTCAGGAAAATAAAACCATTTACATTTTAGCCAAGTGTAGGCTGTAGAATGCTGAATTCTCTAGGGTCTGTTCTCCATTTTACAAGGGTTTCAAGAAAGTCTTCTATCGTTTGAAGCATGTCTTAGTAGGGAAATAATGTCCTAGATCACTGCCCTTCCATATGTAATTTTAAAAATACAAAGAACCAAAGCAATCCTGTGGTAACCTCAGCAACTGCCAGTATGGAAAAGTATGTATTAAGGAAGTATTTAATGTCTTTTTTCTTTTCAAATGGCTAGAAAGTGGACAGTTAAAATTTTGTGAACAGCCTGTTCTCTATAAAGCACCAGCAAGGGTTCTGCAAGCTCTTGGTGGCCCCAGGTCAATTATTTGAGGATTAGTGGTAAATGGAATCATGTGGTTTATGACAAAAATAAGTTTGACATCTCCACATATATTCCCCTCTGTTCATTAAACTAATTTCAAAAATTCATAGCTGTTTGAGAAGATGGAAACTGTGGAATTTGGGCATACCTGTATGTCTCTACAGAAAAACAATTCTTCAGTACATTTGCTAAATAAAAGCATTATAATTATCTCTAAGGAAAAGTTGTTTTTCTTTTATTTAAATAGTTTTCCTGATAATTACAGTAATTATGTTCATCAGCACTTGCTTCAAACCAGAAACCTTTGCTTCCTCTTCTTTACACCATTTAAATGTATGTTATCTACATTACTCCTGTTAAGCCTTCTCCAAGTCTGTGTTTTGAAATGTGATGAGTTTTCCTTGTCTAAACATCTTCAGTGAATAAGTCAGAACATATTCACTAGGTTCCAGCTCCTGAGTCAGTTAAGAGCACTGTATTCACATAAATAAGCCCTACTGCAGTCTCCAATGCCTGGATTTATTCAATGAAATTGGCTACATTTTATCTGAGCAAAGATTTAGGTACCCAGTTAATTTCTGATCCATGCATAGTCTCTGCATTATGAAAGCCTTCAGACAGTAACCCAGCTCACCTAAGACCTTGGAACACCTTCAAGGCATCCCTTCTCCCTTTCCCTGATTGCAAAGGACATATGAGGTATCAGATAATTGTCTATTTCAACTCACTCACTTTGTTTCTTAAGGCAAAGGGAGCTGAGCCTGGGGAGTCTCACCCATACAGCTCGAGGTTGGTAGTGGTGCCTGCTGAAAGCGACTAAACTGTGACAGGCTGTGGATAACTGGAAATCTCTTTACTTCTGCCTTTGCATTGTGATGACATAAACACATGCAAAAATAGTTGTTGCCTTATGTTCAATTTTTAAAACACTCTTAGTTTTCCAATATTAGGTGATACTATTATTTGCCATGAAACACCAAAAAAATCAAGAGTTTATTTCATGTCTATGCACATTTCCCCTGTGTCAATTTGCTATTGCTTTGAACAACCACAAAGCCACCCTGTAGTCTAGAAGACTAAGAAGTGCCTGCAATTCTTTGTCTGCTGTGTGGCTCTAAGTTCTAGCATGGGATTTGTGTAGCTGTCAAATGAAACTGCAGAGATTAGCAATTAAGGTATAGTTTTGCACGTTAGCTCTCATTTACTACGCTTCTCTGCACTGTTCCAGCAGTGCCAAGGGAAAGAGGAGGCTGAAAGAGCTGCCCATGCTCACAGCCAGGTCTTAAAGCAGCTTTTAAAGCAGACCAGCATTCAAACAAACAGTGTGTATGCAATGATATTGTAAAGCAAAATGAAATGCATCAGCCTGACCCTCCTCAATGAGAGACCAGACCCATTTCAGCATAAAGTGTGCATCCAGGGGGTTTGCAGCCTGTGCTTGGTTTGCATCCGTTAAGGAATTATGTGTATATGACTGTCATTACTTGCTGCTCCAAACTCCACTTGCACAGATGTGACTTTGATGCAGATTGGGCAACTAAAGAAGCAAATTAAGCCTTAATTGTGTTTACTGTCTTTTAGATATGAAAAGAATCCTTAGTTATTCTTTTCCAGGCCAGAGCCTTTAAAAAGGCCCTCTCCAGTGTTCTGTTTCCACTCTTTTTTCCCATTCTTGTCTCTCTCATTCCTTGCCAAGGACTGTAACTTTGTTTGATTTTTATTTTGAAACAAATTGAAGAACAGATTGTTCTATGCCATCAATGATGTGGCATGGGCAATCGGATGTTAGCTAGAAGTGTCTATGTCACAGAAAAGAAACAGTTTGAGGCCTCAGGTGGCAGGTCCCTGAAAAATCCAAGCTGCCCTTGCTTCACTAGGAAGTGCAGTGAGGAAGAACAGGTAAATGGGATCAGCCCAACAGCCCTACTGGCTTGTGAGAGGGCTGGAGAAAGATGGTGTTCCTCCACACTTGCTTATGCAGGAGAGAATGCTCTCCTCACCTTTGCATCCTTTGAGCTGCAGAAGAGAAGCAGCCTTGGTGGGCTCTGTGTCCATGCTAGAACCATTTAGCATTGGGTTCATCTAGACAGGGTATACTGAACAACTTCTGAAATGTCACTGTATGGCACCAAGCAGCAAAGTTATTTTTCGCTCCCTGTTTCAAATGGAGTAAAAAACCTGAGGTGTTTCTGGCACATGCCTCTGCTCCCATTCATATTCTACTTCTTTTTCATTTCTGCAAATGTTCATTTTCTGCATCTCTGGCCACAGGAAAAAGTGCCTATCCAAGAACTCAGTGTGTGTGGATGGGTTCCTGTGTTCATCTGAGACCCTGCTGACTTCACTCAATTTCTCTTCAATAGCTGCTCTTCAATCATGCGTGCTTCATTTCAGGACTGCAGTCTAATTTAGTCTAAAGTTAATTCACTCTATTCTGAACAAAGTGAATGGCAATTCAGCCCACAGGTAGTGGTGTATATGTTTGAGGGTGGAAGTGGAATCTGGTTCTTAGATTCTTTCAATTATTTTTTTGAGTCCAGCCAAAAAATGTCTATCTATGTTATATACATCATTGTGACTCAAGGAAGCAAAGGGAAAGGAGCACATTACTTCATTTCTTAAAATTTGTAAGATGAAAGCTTATTCTGAAGAATTATGTGTCTGAATTTCTGTTGGTCTATATATTTTCCGCTGATGAAAAGCATTTTCTTAGCATTTTAAACCATATAGAATTTGGAAAATAGCTGTATTTCTGCACCGGGCCATTACATTCACATTTACTTGGTCTGCAAAAGGCTCCGTTGGGATCATAAATACTTTTGTCTAACTTCAATCCCTTTGCTCTGGCTAGTCTGTTAAAATCAGTAGGGTAACTTCAGGCTGGTAAGTCAGACTGAGCTAATGAAGCCAAGATGTCACTTTCTGTCCTTGGCAGCATGACTCCAGGAGCTCTCTGCAGCAGAAGGCCTATGCAATCCAGTGCTGGATATGTCTGTACTGTCATCAGAATAGAGACTGTTTTCCAAACAAGTTCAACCTTGAAACAATGTCAAAGCACTTCAAATAAGAGCCCTGGACCCTCTCAAGTAAGGAACAAAACTATTCCATGCTTCAGACAGGCAGGAGACTGGACCCAACTACACAATATATGAGTGCATTCCTTCAGCGAAATGCATGCGTAGCATTTTCCCCAGATGCTACCTTTCCTGGCAGGTTCTTCAGGCTGATAAAGCATTCATAACATTTATGATGATTTTCCAGAAATTTAGGACACAGAGAAAAATTTCAAGCTGAAATGCATTATTGTAGAAGACATTTAGCATGATGTTGTGACCTTTTACCCCTTTGACTTGTGTCCAAAACCATCAATGATTTTACTGGTTTCCTAACTGACCCTGGGACAATCAAGAGGAAAACTGTCCCACTCCAACCCCCAGGGCTCTGTTACTGTGAACAATAATCCATAACAAGTATATATGAGTTTATGACTGACCCGAAAATATTGACATACATTTTTTCACCAAACATTCCATACTCAGTCCAGCTTTGTACCTACCTCCAGCTGGAAGGCATTCTTCAAGGAGGTGGAATGCTTCTAAAATCATGAGTATAAAACCTGTGGTTTCCCACTTTGTCTTCATTATAACCATAACATAGGAAGTGAGGAATACCGGGAAAGCTGGGCCCATTGGATATGCCTACAGGAAATGGTAGTGAAGAAAACCTTAGGAGGACTGGGGCATGGAAACTTCACTACACGGCCACGCTGCTGTGAGAGTAAGCTAGATGAATTTGCCCTGTGGCAAGAAGGAATAGGTGATCAGCATATGCATATCTTTTTATCCCTAAAGAACAGGACTATCCTTGGGATGAGGAGCTGAACTCTTTGGGACATGCTAAGGAAGGCCAAGTTTCTCCATGACCTAGTAAAGATGCTACAGCATTTATAGTTGACCTTTGCTATTAATTGTAATACAGCCTAGAACTGTATTCACTTCTCTCATGCTTGTCCATTTTATTTGGCATAACCCTTATTTTGATCAAGTAAAGTAATTGTATTCTTTCACTTATTAAGTTTGTCATGGAGTTTCCTCTGGTGGACCCACCTGCAGGTTGGTAGCAATGGGGAAATAGGCAGAGAACCAGAGTCCCTGAAAGGGAAATTGAAGAACTCTACCTTTATGGAAGCTAGAGGAATAAAAGATGTTCAATAATGCTATAAAATATAGCTGCAAATGCCAGGCAAAAAAAAATGACGATGATGGAGTATTTGAACATTACAGAATAAATGAGGGCAGATTGAGAGACTTGGAAAGTTACTGCTAACATAAAACATAGGCAACTGGGAATATTTTCTCCTATGTCCCATATATCATTCTTTCCTTTTGGATCATATCTTCCCATTAAAAAAAAAAGGAAAATGCACACACAAGTACTGTTGAGTGTAATAGAGTTCAGCCTTCAACACAAGTCAGACAACCAGAGAGCCTGATACATTGTACAGTAGTAGTGAGCTGAAACAGCTTGGGTATTCTGTAGCTAAGGATTAGATTGATTAGAAAAAATATATAAGCAAGGGAGGTTGAGACTCAGAAGACAGAAACTTTTAATTTCTTTGACAACTTTGAAAAGGATAGAGTCTCAATTCTTGGGCTGCATTACTGTTAGAAATAATTCTATGAGCAAAAAAATTTTGGCAGCAAAGGAACCTGAGATGGGAAACTGGAGACAGTGATGTACTACCATGAACTAAAGAACTGGTTAATTTGTTCAAGTTTGAAAAGAGAAAGAAGGATTAATTGAATGGAAAAGTACAGAGCATGTTTTGTAGCGCATGATCAGCCACCATTAGGACACACACGTATGCCCACACAGAGTGGAACAGATGAAATCTTAGGACAAGGGGGAATGGCCTTAAGATGAAAGAAGGCAGATTTAGATTAGATATCAAGAAGAAATTATTTACTGTGGGGGTGGTAAGGCTCTGGAACAGATCACCCAGAGAGGTTTGGCCACATCCCTGGAAGTGTTCAAGACCAGACTGAATGGCCCCGAGTGCCCTGGTCTAGTGGAAGGTTCCCAGTACATGGCAGGAAGGTTGGAACCAGGTGATCTTTCAAGTCTCTTCCAGCCAAGACCACTCTATGATTCTTGACTCTGTGAACTCTCAGCTATGCAGCAATTCCAAGGCAGCAAGGTATGATGGTATAACCTGAAGAAAGCAAGGACACATGGAATACAAAACATCTATAATAAGAGCATAGAAATATTTTGGGCTTAATGTGCTTAAATTTGAAAAGTAATTTTATGGCATTTCATTTTCCATAGTAAATGAAAAAGATGGAACTTTTTCTTCTTAGAATTGACTAGTTAACTACCAGGGTGATTTGCCCAATTAGTCTTTACTATAATCTGCCTCACCAAGGCTACCTAATTTCATCATAAAACATGACAACTTCTACCCTTCTAATCCTATGTTTCTTTCTTATGAATTCAGCAAATATTCATCACTTAATCTGCAGACAGCATTAAAGAATCACATCAGTTTTTTTATGGCTCATATAGACTGTAGATTGAACAGTACAACCATCATGTAGCTGATTGCTGTGGGACATTTAGACTGGGTCACAGGACCTTCCCCATACAGAAATGAGAGATACAGTGGACCCACAACGTTAAAAGAGCAGCAGTAAATAATGGCAAGGGACAGTTAGTGCTGTGTCTTATGTGACTCTGTACCAGAGCTCACCCATCAGAACCTCCTTCAGAGCCTTGCTTGGTTTTCCAGATCTGTTCCCCTCCTGCCCACTACAATTCATTTTCAGCCTTCATTACAATTCAAAAACTGCCTTAAAATAGCTGTATAATGTACACAAATGCTTGTAAGCTGTGCATGCCCAGGCACAGTGCTACTTCTCAGGCTGCTGTTCTACTAAGTATTAGTACTATTAATGATTTATGTGGTGCCACTGAGCTGTGTGACACTTCCTAAACTTGTAAGAAGGCTGCTTCAACCATAAAGTCAGAATAACTTCCTTAGTTTTACAAAGTGAGGCAATGGACCTCTGGGGGAGGTCAGTCCACCTGGAGGGTAAGTGCAGAGCTGCTTGTGGACAGGACCTCCAACATTTTAAGCATTAATTTCCCTTGGAATGAGACAAAAGGCATTACAAGAATTTTCCTAGAATAAAATGACTTACTATCCATGTGTCTTTCTGAACTGGAGAAATGGAGATTACATCTCTTTCAGTTGAAGAAGCAAGTCCAGTTCTTATAAACATAAAACCAGTGTAGAGGTGCTCTTTTCCATTGCAACCATGAATGCACAAGATACTACAGTATTAATATGAAGAGGAAGTTGGGCTTTATAAGACTAATGGAAGGAATTTAGGACAGAATGGGCCTTGGATGTAACAGCTGGAAGGAGCATGACTTGTAGGAAAACAAAACCAGTCCTTGGGTATTCTGAACAAGTAGAAAAAGTTAAAAAAATTAAAAATAACCTACTGTAAGGACTTTCTAATATAACTAAAACAAGATCTTCACAACATGTACTGGTAAAGCCCTTCAGTGCGCTTACACACACTTACACATGCTGCATTTATGACCAGTATTATGCATTTTATGGAACCACAGAATAAGTTTAGACTACATCTTCTTTCACCTAGAAAATGTTTGGGAATTATTCATCTGCAAATGAAAGGATAGAAGTTAAAATGTCAAGGAGAAAATAAAATATTAAACAAATCCACTTGTTTTCAGCTGACTTCTTCATTTTAATAAAGAATATTTCAAAGCAGAAAGATGTTTCAAGTAAAAAAAATAGCACTTTGTTCTAAAAAAGTCCATCTTTTAAATTCTCACATTGTTCCCATCCCCCCTGGAAGACATGAAATTTAATGCAAATCAATGTAAAAACAACCATTAAATTGGAATTCTGAATCCTTTAACAGAAAGCTGTTTTTCTGAATACTTTCCATATAATGCTTTGCAGCTGTTGTGGCCAGACAAGTGTTAATTTAGAGGGCAAGAAAGAGCTGGCCTGGGAGAAGAGCGTTCTGAGTGAACGGGGGCTCTGTAACTCCCTGGCCCCACAGGTCCTCACACCCTTGGTCTTCTCCCCAGCTCCCAAAGCTGCCACCAGCTGGGCTCACCCTGGCCACTCCTGCACCGTACTTGGCTGCCAGCACAGCTCCTCCCCCACTTCCCAACTAGGGTGGTCTCTCTTCCCTCGCCCACCACTCTGTGAATATTTACTGGAAACATGTTTTCTTGGAAGAAGGTTAATCCTTTTTCACACAGAGCTCCCCTCCCTTTTCCCAAGAAGCTGGTTCCTGAAATAGTATTTTATTACAGATAAATAAAACACTGCTAAAATTAGGCTCAGAAAGAGAAGTAGCAAGGTTTCTTGGCTCTACACTTTACCCTGTGTGGTCATAATCTGTTCCAGAGAACTGCATCTGGTCCTTTGCCTCTCTTGTTAAACCAGTGGTTATTGGAGGCAGCCCATGTCCCTGTCTTTGTCAGGATGTCTCCTTGCAGCAATTTCACATTGCATCTGTTTCTTCTGCTGTGCTGACAGAGAATCACAGGATCATCAAGAAGGTTTGGGCTGGAAGGGTCTTTAAAGATCATCCAGTTCCACCTCCCCTGCCATGGGCAGGGACAATTTCCACAAGACAAGGCAGCTTAAAACCTCATCCAACCTGTCCTGGAACATTTTCACAGATGGGGCATCTGCTAAGATGTTTTCAGGTATGGTGAATTCTGGTTTCATGGCTTTCTAACCTCTGTCTCTAACTACCTCTAACTAAAAATCAAGGTTAACAATACTTGCCAATAATGTAAAGTTACTCTCAATATTTAAAAATGAATCACTGCTTTAAAGAACTGGTGAGATACTTGCTTAGGCTGCCTGATCAGAAAGCAAAATGGCATATCTAATTCAGTATAGAAGAAAAGGTGTTCAAAGTGAAACCAAATCCTACTTTCATGTATACACTGATAGACTCTGAGCTTGCTGAGGTTATATCTCAAGGACTGAAGGGCTTTTTATTATAATGCATATATTGTTAAAATATAAATTCATGGATGATTTAAAAAATTATAGAAATTATTTCAAGGAAATAGAAGACAAATGTCAGTATTCCCTTGTAGCAAACTGTGATTCAGTTGCATCTTCAATGCACTAGAAATCTGGTATACTTCCTGTTTCTTCTCATGTGAAAAATGATGCCTGAATCCTAGAGAACAGTTCAGATAGCAACATAGATAAAGAAAGGATACGAAGGTATACATCAGATGAGGAATGACTATATTAGGGTTTCCCCAGCCTGGGAAAGAGAGGGCTATGGTGAAGGTGTACAAGACCACAAGGTGATGGAGATGCCAAGGATCCATTCTTTTTTCTCTTTCCCTTCCAGATCTTGGAGACATCAAATGAGATAGTGTCAGGTTCTAATGAAGGTTAAGCACGCTTGCAATACAGTATTTTGGATGTCAGTAAGTCTGCATGGGTTAAAACAAAAGGCATTAGATACAAAGGAAATCCCTGAAATCACACAGGGTGTGAGGGCATTACCAAACTTCCTCTCCCTGTCCCTGTGCTCCCCACTCAGCTAGTGGCTGTAACTGACATGTGGCCAGACTAATCTTCAGTCTGACTAAGTCTTTCTGGTTTTACATCCTTTTTTGATTGCTATGTAATTGTATTGTACTGCTGCATAATAACAAGGGCTCCTGCAGGCCAAAGCAAGCATCTCATTTAGCAGCACGTTCTCTGCAGCAGCAGCAGCAGGTTGACACTGAGCATGGCACATCTGCTCTAAGCCCAGCAGCCACCTGAACCAGTGCTGCCTGCCCTGGAGCTTCTGTGCCAACCTCTCAGCTGCCCAAAGAGCTGAAATGGGAACTGTGAATTTTCAAATTCCTGACCTCCAAAACACCTTTTTTTTTTTTTAATGGAGTTTATCAGGCCTTGTCCAGCAAGACCCAAAGCCTCAGCAGTTTAAAAATTAAACAAACAACAAGGTCCAGCTGCCCTTCCCCTTGGCAAAGACAAATAAATCCATGATTTAATGTACTTTAAAGTAAAAAAAAAATGTAAGAGTTATATAATTTCCAACATAACTACTTAAAAAAAGATTGTATTGAAAAATTGACATGATTATAGTTGAATTTTCTTCCATAAGAGAACAAGCCATATTGTATAGCTAAAAATAAGGCAGGATAAAAATCTGTATATGGTTCTGGGTGTTTTTCTCACATTTTATTCACACTTTGAATCTGGTGATGAGGTTTAAGCCATTGCTAGTTACAATGCATGTGTGGACAAACACAAACTATTTTTATAGAAACAAATCTCTTCATTGTCTTGCTGTTGATAACTGGAGTGGTTTTCCAGTGTGGTTTCTGCTTGACTGTGCACTGACTGTTATTTCCTCTATGAAGGGATATTTCTGTGCCTCATTACAACACCACCACCAACAGAAACTGAAAGCTCTGCAAGCCTCTCTAGGCTGTGGGAGCTGAAGGAGACTTGTCTCTCCTTTTTCCTTTTCTGACGGAGATTTTGCTCTTCTCAAAGTAAGGACAGGCAGAAAAATGGATAGGTTACATAAGGCATTGGATTTCTGCATCCGCCACCAGACCACTCTGAGTTACAGCATTGTGTCCCTGCTGACGGCTGGCAGCGAGCACATCTTCTCATCTGTGGTGTTCAAGTGTCCCTGCAACTCTGGGAATATGCTGTATGGTTCTTCCTTCCTCTTAGCACCTGCCTTCGTCCTCTTGCTGCTCGGCTACATGGTGAGTGCCAGGACATGGCGCCTGTTTACAGGCACATGCTCTCCAGAGAAGCATCTCCAACGCAGTCCCCGGGGAACGTGTGCCAGCTTCTGCCAGCTGTTGGTGCTGATGACAGCCAAAGCCTCGGTGGCCCCGCTCACCTGGATAGCGGTGGCCCTGCTCGGATCCAACTTCTACGAGTGTGCGGCCAGCGGGAGCAACCTGACAGCGAGCTTCTTGTCTAAAGTTAATGGAAATTACAGCCAAGAAATGCTGTTCAAAATGCCCTGTGATAAGGAGTTATCAGCAAAGATATCAAGTGAATGGGTCAGCCTTCAGGCTCAGTCCCAGGTAAAGCTTCGCTGCTCTTCTCCTCACACTATAGGCTTCAACCCTGGCTGCTCAATGCACAGTGGTGCCTGCTGGGGACTGTAAACAGTCCTTCTCTCTTATGTTATATAATATCATGTACCAAAAGCAAATGGCTAGCCAAAATTCATTGGTAAAAAAACAGCAACAGAAAAGCAATAGGTGTATTTTTACAATACTTTCTGGTTTTGCATGTTTGCATGGTAATGGTTTGGCACTGCCATTTACAAAAGTTCATGGACTGGAAACCAGCCTAGAGAACGGGACTTTCCACAGCAAGTTTTCTTCTCAATTAACTTAGACGTGGTGTGAGTTCTTCTCTTCTCCACTTTTATGTCTCTGAATACCTCAAACTTCTGCAAATAGACATTAGTTGAGGGAAAGCTGAGATCACTAACAAAGAGGAAGCTGATGTCTCCTTGCAACAGAATGGTTGCAAGGAGATGTCTGGAAAGAGAAACAAATATGAACAGCTTGTTTGACTATAAATCTCAATGCTTGAAACTCTTAATAATTTTACACTTGTATTCTAGAAGAATAGTTAAAATATATATATGTCTTGTTACAGTTTCTTATGTTGAAGGCAAATTGCATGATCAAAATGGTAACACTTGTGGATTGTTTTCTGTTTGGTTCGTTGGTAGCATTCCAGTTTTATTTCTCCATTTGTGTGGATTTTGTCTTAACTCCAGTAGGAAAATCACGTTTTGCAACTTTTGCTCAGGAAAACATTAAGAGTTGGTTAGGTGAGTTAAGTTGATAAGAGTTTATAATTACTTGAATTTTTGTAAGTTCCTGTTTAGTACAAATACCTATTAAAACAAAAATGTGTTTATATTTGTTAAATACTTAGCATGCTGCTTCTCCAAGAACAAGGCTGGAAAGGGGCAAACTCTATATTGATTTTAGATAGGGTAAGAAAGGAGCAAAACCAAGGAAGACTGACTGACATTGCAGTGGAATCTAAAAGAAACATCCAGACAAACAAAAAAAAGTGTGAGTGCATTTTTATTACTGACCACTATTTTTAATATCCAATCTACTTTCAACAAAATTAAGAACCAAAAAGAACACAAACTTCTTTTCATTTAGCACTCAATACTTTATCATTAGAAGAAAAAAGTCATCCTGAGGTAAAAGAGCATGTTGCAAGATCTCTGCCTGGAACTTCCAGGTAAGTACCCCTGGGTAGAGGAGGGACCAGCATCTACTAGGATACTGGTTTTGATGGGACCTCTGAGACTTGTCTAAGGATATTAAAATCAGGTATAAAACAAGAATGAATTCTCATATTCAATAGCTAAATCTGTGTCCTGCCTACAAAACATACAGGACACAACCTTTCCTCTGCGTTGTGCAAAAACTAGCTGTTTTTGCAGGCTCAGACATCAGGGAGAGTAAATACATTCCATGAGAACCTAGCCAGCAGGAGCTCTGATTTGCAGCACAAAGCACACAGAGTGATTCTGCACTCTCTGTACCATAAATGTGACCACAACTGCAGAAACTGATGGTCACTATCTTGCCTTAAAACTTCAAAAAGCTGGATATAACTGAGTAAATAACTTCAGTCCGTCTTCTCTTTTTTTTGGTATTCATCCTTAATCTGACAAGATCAGCTGAGGGGTGCAGAAGTATGTAGGCTGTAGCATGAAGTGTGTAGGGTATGTTTGGCTGAATTGCATGCATGGGATCCCCTCTTTTGGCAGCAAGAAGACACATGCACTCCAGGGTGTCTTTGCTTGCAGTTTTCTTATTTTTTCAGAGTTATGTTCTATACTCGCACATAAGACCATGCAAAACCACCATTAACCTATATATTCTTTTTTCAAGCTGATAGGATGGTTCCTGATAGCCAGCATCATGACTGTGTCACTGATTTCAACATGTGTCACCCGCTGTTGCTCCCCAGTCAGCTATCTTCAGCTCAAGTTCTGGAAAATTTACTCAAAAAAAGAACATGAACTCTTTGAGATCAAAGCCAAAGAGCATGCAACCAAGCTAGCAGAAAGAAATACAAATTGCTTTTTTGAAGCCACTGACCCAGCACCATTTCATACTCCCAGCAATGAAGACTGGCAGAAGATTTCAATCTTGTATACCTTTAATTCACAAGAGCAGTACTACAGCATGATACACAAGTACGTGAGCACCAACAGAGGCAACAGCACCAAATTCAATGAAGAAGGCCAGGATCTCACTGTTTTAGCATTTGTGGATGAAACCCAGACAAGTGTTTCAGGGTTGTAATGAAACAAATCCATTGCAATGTTGGCAGTCTTTTTAGCTCTACTGTTACAAGAAGAGTCTTATTCTGTGCTCTTACTGAAATCTATGCAAACTGAAAGTGAAAGCTGATAGTTGTTACCCTCAGTAGATTTGCTTTTAAATACATTTTAATCCTTTTCCTTTAGTACATTTAAATGGGAGTTTTCTTATGTTGCTGTCCATTAAGAAGAGTTGTATGTAAAATAATCAGAATCCACAAAGATGTCAGCACATATTATGTCAAATTATTACCGACACCTTAAAAGCACTTGGCAGGTGGACTGACAGTACCAAACCTTATCAGAGACAAAAAAAAAGGAGTGGAAGATTTGATCAGAAATTCGGCTTAGTTTATTAGCTCTCTCTTTACAATGAAGCTTTCAGAGAAGCTTAGAGCAAGCTGTAGATTAAAAAATTTAGCTTGCCTTGAGGGGTTAGGCTCATGCATAACATGGCAGTGTAGGTGAAGTTTATATAATAACAAACATTAAAAGCATATTCATACATTTAAGGATATTAAAAATCTGCAATCCATATTAGCAAGTAGTAATATTCTTATCAAAGAAAATCTTATTATAAGAAATAAAGATACAAGTTTTGAATGAAGAATAATAAAGTTCACTTTTCTTCTGAAAAGCTGTTGTTTAAGAGAGCATTTTAGATCTGTAAGTCAGATTTTTGGTCTGGGCTGTCCATTTACTTCTCCCAGAAATTCTCTCTTTCTACACAATAAACTCAGAAATTATTCAGACAGACAGACAGGAATCCCAAGAAGTTATTTGTTACATTCATTTTGCAAGGAAGGAAGAAGGGAAGAGTCTATTCTAACTAGCTGAATATAACAAGTTTGGAAGCTTCTTTCTCACTATTAACTAAAAATATAACACATGAAGGCAAAACTAGATTTAATTCTGCTTGTAGAAAAGAATTTTTAAAAAATATTAATCACAGTCACTTACTTGATCAGTGCTCTTTTCCTTCCAAGAAACTTGATGATTATAGAGTAACATGCAGGCTGGGGGCTGACCTGTTAGAGAGCATCTCTGTAGAGAAGGACGTGGGTGTCTCAGTGGATGACTGTGAGCCAGTAGTGCTCTGGTGGCGAGGAGGGCCACTGGTGTCCTGTGGTGCATTGGGAAGAGTGTGGCCAGCAGGTCAAGGGAGGTGCTCCTCCCCCTCTGCTCAGCCCTGGTGAGGTCACATCTGAAGTGCTGTGTCCTGGTATGGGCTCCTCAGTACAAGAAGGACAAGGAGCTACTGGAGAGGGCCCAACAGAAGGGCCACAAAGGTGATTTGGGTCTGGAGCATCTCTCTTATGAGGGGAGACTGCAGGAGCTGGGCCTGTTTAGTCCCGAGAAGAGAGGATTGAGAGAGGATCTCATTAATGCATCTCAAAGGTGGGTGGCAAGAGGAGGGTCCCACACTCTTTTCAGCGGTGCCCAGCAACCACAGGAGGAGCAATGGCCACAATCTAAAGCACAAGAAGTTTCACCTCAGCATGAGAAGGGTGGCAGAGCACTGGCACAAGCTGCCCAGGGAGGTCATGGAGTCTCCCTCTCTGGAGACAATCCAGACCAACCTAGATGTGTTCCTGTGTCACCTGCTCTAGGTGACCCTGCCTTGTCAGGGGGGTTGGACTGGATGACCTTCAGAGGTCCCTTCCAACCCAAACAGTTCTGTAATTCTGTAAGAAAACAAGGACAGTATAGGTTATTTACTTTCAAGATAATAATAATTTTTAGAAAGGGAATGTTTGGATAGTGTTGCTAGAAAAAGTAAAAATGGCCATTGCCAATAAACAGCCTTTATTGTGGTCAGCCACATGTACATCTCAACCATCAAAAACCCCACTGAGGACTCTTCTCTTGCACAGGTAGTGAAATTCCACAATACATTTCAGCTCTAATTTTAAAAACAGTAATAATATTTTTTTTTTAAGTCAGGGAAATTTGTTACTGGTTGTAACATATTGTTACACATATATATTGCCACTTCTCACTGGTAGCAGGTAACAGCAGTTGGACTGAGACCAAGGCAGGGTAACAAATAATTTAGTTTTTGTTCCCTACAAAATTGCTCACTTAAAGCTCCATTCTGCTATGCCACCACTGTACCACACCATTAAGACAAACAAAAGGAGAGAGATTATCATGAGGACCATATAGGTCTAGTGAGAATGAACCCAAAGTAAAAGATGCCCCCACTTAGGAGGATGAAAATGTAAACAGACTGAGGGAAAAATAGGAGAAGAAGGTACAAAACACAGTGATAAAAGCAGAGTTAACTTGGGGCTACACTGAACTTAGTTGCTGGTATTCCAGTTTAAAACAAGCATTTTGGTGAGAAGAGGGTAAGCTGGCTTTGTGGGTAGAGTGCTGTGCTAGGACCTGTGGCTCTGTCCCCCCCTTATCCAGACATCTTGCGTTACACGAAACAACTTTAAACCTTTCCTATAACTTGGACTTCTCTGAGGCTGCTCCTTCTCTACTTCCCAGTCATGTTGTGGTAACAAGTTCACGGCTGTCATCAGGGCAACACACTGCCAAGAGGAAGATGTTCAACAGCTAGTGATGAAGGCCAGGTAAGAGCAGAAAACACAACCACCAAACCAGCTGTGTGGCAATCTCAGAATTTTAATTCAAGTTTCCTTAGGCAGGTACAGATCAACAATGGCTACACGTTAAATACATCATGCTTTGTTCAGTTTGGTCACGAGACCGGTGCTCTCGGAGAGAAGGCTGACATGAAAAAGCCCATAGCTTGGTGAGACACATGCATTGCTGCACTTGTCAGAGTGCTGCAGCCTGGCATGCGCACAGGACTGAACAGGAGTGACAGCAAAACCGTCACTGCATGTAGGGCCTGAAGAGCTGGAAAGAACATAATCAGCATCAATGAAGACCCATCCCTCCCTGGTTTCAAAGACAGCAGGATGTCCAATGTGGAGGACAATGAATGGCAAAGCATTACACATCAAAATGTGCACCTGTAAGCTAGACACTGCATACAGCAATCACAGCAGAGGAAACCTTTCTGGATAACCACACACAGCCAGGGAAATAAAATGCCTCTAGCAGCCATACTTTGAAACAATACTGACAAAATGGGAAAAGGTCATCAGCTTTACCTGAAAAAAGTTGATATACAGGTGAATATTTACCACACACTAAATACTGAGATAAAGCTTCCATTAAGCTCAAGAGCCTGGGTCTGTGAGAAGGAAGGGCAGATCTTTTTGATCTTTTTACTGATATCTGTGTCACGACATTTAACACTGCTCTCCCCTGCCCTGCCCTTCCTCTTTGCCCAGGTCTCTTCACCTTTCAACAAGGTGACTAGTGCAGCTGACTCAGCAAAGCCGTTTTTACCCTGTCGTCTTCTGAAACAAAAGGCACAAAATATCCCCCAGCAAGGGTTTCTCCCAGTATTTCTTTCATTTGTTCCTTCTGTGCTTTCTGTCTTCAGGCTTCCTTAAAAACGTAATTCCTATTTCTGTCACAGCATCACCCTTCAGCCTGTCTTGCAGGAAGGAAACTTCTGCTGCTAAGTGAACCTGGAAAGAATCAGGTCTGATCAGTTAAGCAAAGAAAAGCCCAGATTCCCACCCTCCTCCAGTATAATGAGCTTTTTCTCTCTCTCTTACCACAAGAGGACCCCCTTTCTCAGGTTTCATAGGAAACAGATATCTAGATTGTTTTAAAATAGCTTTCCCAACTAAGCTAATACAAAGGAAGTTTATAGACACTGGAATTTATAGAGCACATTACCCCTCTCCCCAGTGTTTCTGAGACCCTAAATTGCATACTTGATGATTTTGTGATCACAGAATTTCCTAGTCATGTACTAAGACTTATTATATAATACTTTTGTTAATTAGTATTGTATCAGATACTATAATTCTGAGACTGATGTATGTACATAACACCACAGGATTGAGTCTTTTGTCTCTTGAAATATAAGATGTATGCCAAATTTGATATTGACAAAAACATAAAGGAACCCAAAAGTAATCTTCCCAAAGAAGCTCTACAGGTCAGAAATTTTCAAATTATGCCCTTTATTTATTTATTTCTTTGCAAAAACCTTAAATTTAAGAACAAAATTTGGATTGCCATCTGGTACACTTCTGATGCTCTGGTTTTAACATTATAACCATCCACACTTTGTTCTCTCTTTCAGCAGGTACCACAGTAACCTGAGAATATTATTTATCTTGACATATTTGGAAAGAATCAGGGATGACTATTACCGGCTACAGCTGTGCAGGGAAGTGTGAAAGGCTTCAGGAACAGTGGAGGAACCCAACATGCCCCTCTTTCCCTCCACTTTAATTGTTACCTGGCTTCCTGATCCCACCTGGCTTTTGCACCCAAGTCAGCCACTGAACAGACTGAACAGCCAGGTAAGGACAATGTAGAGGTGAGATAATCCATGTGCTTCTCTACCTCAGGATCCAGGACCGGCCTTGCCCTCTTTTGTCTAGATATAGACATTTAACCCGAGAGGTTAAACAATACTGTATTTCCTACTTTTATCTGAACAAGTGATTTTGTTTTCCTATGCTTCTGTGAATTAACAAAGAATGTTAATTCTTACCATTTCCAAGGCACCTCGAATCACGCCACAGAGGAGGTTACAATAGCAAAGTGACGCTCGTTCCACTGGCAGCTCCTCCACAAAGTCCACTAGTGGGTTTTTGTCCAGGATTAAGGAGAATTCATTCCCTGTGGCACTATTGCAGCTCACACTAGGAGTGACCCCAAGGTACATCTTGAAAGCAACCTGCAAAAGAATGAAACTGCTGCTTAAATGTGTTGCGTGCAAACCAGAGGTGAAACTTCAGAAAGAAGCATCCTGTAGACAAATTTTAACCCAGGAAATAAGGGGGGAGAGCCAGACAGGCTAGAAATCAAAGTACATTTGTCTCTTTTGTGATCAGCTTGAGCTAGCAATGCAAATCTAGAGCTATGTGATGCTCCAGGAAAACACAGCACAGAGCTGTTCTTCTTTGAAGTTCCTACATTTACAACCCCACACAAAGTGGTTTTACTGTTATCACTCGTCTGCTTTCAGTCATGTCATACTCCCTTGGGACCATTAGCATCTATATTAGGTCATTCACTACCTCACCAGCAACTTTTATAATCACAGCTCAAGATCTCCCGCAACTCTGATCTCTCCACCTGCAGTCACCTCAAAAAACAAACAGCTCACAAGACTTCCAAGACTGCAAACTTGGTCACACAGAGTGCTGCTTGCTTTCTTTCCACTGCCGGCGAATGCTACTGTGAATGTGCCCCATCTGCCCTGCCAGCGCCATTCTGCAGCAGTGACATCACGGCGTTATCTCGGCAGGGCGTGGGCAGGCGGGAGAGCGCCGGGCTGCGCCTCCTCGGGAGAGCTCTGCCCCGCCGCACACCGCTGCCAACGGAGAGAAACTGTCTCGATTTTCACCTCCTTAGTGACTACCAGACATGGATGCATTCCAAACAATCCTGAAGTTCTTTATGAACCGGAAAACCGCTATAGGTTACAGTTTTATGGCGCTGCTGACAATGGGAGGTGAACGTGTGTTTTCTCTTGTTGCTTTCAGATGCCCTTGCAGCAGTGAAAGCTTCAGGTACGGTTTGGTATTTCTCTTCTCGCCAGCTCTTGTTTTGCTGGTTATTGGATACTTCTTGAACAGCAAGACCTGGAAACTCTTTACAGGCTGCTGGGTGAATCCCAGGAAAATATTCCCCAGAGGAAATATCTGCCATTTCTTTTACGTCTTTGGACAAATTACTTTAAATGCTCTGGTAGCCCCAGTGATGTGGCTTTCCGTGGCTTTGCTCAACGGGACTTTTTACGAATGTGCCATGAGTGGCTTGAAAAATCCTGCCTACTTACAAGCACTTTGCCACAGCAAATCGGAGAACTGCTTTGAAGAGCTACACCTGGTAGCCTGTGACAAAAGCTCGCTGCCCTTTTCAGAGAGTGATGAACTAAAAAGAACACTTCAAGCACAGTCCCAGGTAAGAAAAATGATAAACGAAGAGCATTATGCGGGTTGTACTGCTGCTGAGATTTATCTGTGGAAGATCCTGATGTCAGAAGTTTCCTTAAAACTGTTGGCTTCGTGTAAACAATGTTTTGGCAGCCTTGCAAAATACAGTCAATCCATCTTTTGGTTCAGTTTGAGCTGTTCCATATTTCTTAGGGGTCCTCACTGGTGGTGGGGTCAATAAGACCAGAAAACATAAAGCTTTCTTCCTGAATGGAGATTGCGCTAAGGAGAGAAAAAAAAAAACAAAAAAAAACAACCAAACAAACAAAAAAACCCCCCAACTGTTTAGGAGGCTGAATTAACAGATGTCACCCCATTAAAGGTGTCTGTCCTATTAAAAAATTCATGCCACACTCTCACACTTTAAATCGTTGTGATAACTGCAGGAAATCTTTAAGTCACTAACAGCAGAAAAATACTGGAAAATAAGGTTTCTGAAATAACTTTTGATTGCTTACATAATGCATTTCTATTTGTGTTTCTCATTTTCATGATGCCAAATGTAAGCATGTTTTTGTCCTGCTTGGAGGAAGTGTGAAACAATAAAGCAAGCAGATCATGCAAAGCTGAGATCTTGCTACATTCTACAGTGTTTGTGCAGTACAGTTTTGTTCTCTGCATTGTAATGCAAATAAATTCAGAGTCAAAAAAATCAAAACGGTGGAGAGAATTAAAAAAAAAGCTACAGAAAAGGGAAAGCACTCTGTGGAGCCAGCAGGTTTTTGTCAGGAATTGTATCCATCTGGAACAAAATTTCCTTTCCAGAAGCTGGTTTTATTTTCAAGTCCTCATGTAAATAAGACAAACACTGCACTGCTGACAAAGCAATTTGATAGTTTTAGAAAGCAAAAACAGACCGTGCTTAAGACTTCAAGTTGTATGTATAGGAAATACTGAAAGACCAGGGATTCAATTTTAGCATGAGAATATATGAGTTCATTTTCCAAGGTGCAAGAAAGTGAAACACTACTAAAAAGAGCAATTTCTCAAATACCCATAAAAATTGCTAGTCAGTACAAAGTGATTGGAAAAAATAAAGAAAAGTTCTAGCTATTCTTCCATACCAGTTCCTAAGAATAGTTGTTTGTCAAGCCTCTCTGTTTCACAGACTTCCCTGAAGACATTATCTATATTCCATCAGCTAAACACAAATTTTTACTGGTGGCTATTTTTTTAACATCAGTGCAAGAGTTCACATGGGAAAGGATGCAGCTCTCCATATCATCACCATTAGAGCATGGGAAATCAGTTCCAGTTCATACAAGCCTCTGAGCCCTGGAATATTTGTCCCACACTGGAGCTTTTTCCAGTGTTTGAAAAAAAGTTTAATTTTTTTTTTTTTAACACATTGCAGTGGATTAGTCAAGTAAAACCTTTGGCTAGGCCAGTGGCACAAGGCAGGAAAAATTGTGTCCACACTGCTGCTCTCCTTAGAGGAGAACATCCTACAGTAACCATTTCAAGAACCTTTTTCCATTCTCTCCCCTCGCTGAGGAAGTAATTATGGAAGTAGCTCTTTCTTTCAAAATGTTGCTGACAGAATTTTGTCCAAATCTGAAGCTGCTACAGAAAAAAAAAGTTGAGTAATGCTGGTTAATTATGTAGTTGTTCTGTTGGATGTTTTTTCCTAATAAAAAGAAGTCAGAAAACAAAACATCTAACAGTGGTCACAGTTTAAAAGGTTGGTTGATCTGGGATAAAAGTTACTTGCCCTTTTTGGTTTTGTAGTTCTTCATTATTCAAAATTAGTAATTCTTGTTGGGTAGTTGTATGTAATGCTTTCAGGAGTTAGAAAACACTTCACCCTTTACCAAAGAGACACCAAAAGGAGCAGTATTTAGAAGCCTCTATGCTGACAGACTTACTCTTTCTCTTCAGTCCTGTCTCGGTTTGAAAAAGACAGGTGTCTGCTAAGGAAGGCAGGAGCCTTCCTTGAAATGGAAAATGTAAACCCCCTCCCTCCGAATTATTATAATTTTGAAATTAAGGGGCTCTCAAGCAAAGATGTGGGAATGGGTATAACAGTTCTTTACTAAGAAAATTAAAAATACAAATGTAACAGTACAAAAAAGAAAACAAACCGCTGACAGAGTCAGAATACAATTTGACATCCTGTGGGTCAGGTTGTTGGTAGCAGTCTGATTGTGGCTGCAGTCCTGGAGTGACAGATGTGGTTCTGTTGAAGTTGTGATCCTGTAGAAGGGTGTAGGCTTCCTCTGAAGGCCTGCTGGTGGTGTAGATGGGCCTGGTCTTCCCCTGGGAATCCAGAGGAGAAAATAATTGCTCCCTTGGGGATCCAGTGGGAAAAGGCTGCTCCTCTGGGAATGCAGTGGGAAAAGGCAGACTGTGGTGTTCCAAATCTCAGATTATATCCAGGTAGAGGAATACTTGGCTATTCCCCCTGGGCAGAGCTTCTCACAATGGGATGATGTAATTTTAATCAGTCACGCAGTGAGACTCAATGGCCCATTAACAGAAGATATCTCCCAGAGGGTGGATTGTGGATTGGTTGTGGAAGAGATAAAGAAAAACTGTCCAATTAACAGAAGATAACTGACCCACCTTTAACAGATGGGAATAGAATACACATCCCCATTTCCAATCTAAGGCAAGTCCCCATATGGACTTCCCACTAACATCAAGGCCAGCACCAAATGGAAACAAAGTGTGGTCACTTTGTCAGACATTCGTGATTCAAGTAGCATTTTCACTTGGGTCTTTTTAACCTGAAATTGATTTCTTTTGCTTTCCCAGATTTTAGGCTGGTGTGTGATAGTTACCACAGCTCTCCTGTCCCTGCTAACCACTTGCTGTGCCAGCTGCCAGTCAAAAGTCAGCCACCTCCAGCTGATGTTCTGGAGAGTGTATGAGGGGACGGAGAAGGAGCAACTGGAGCAGATTTTCCAGCTGTATGCCACCAAGCTGAGTGAGCGAAACTTGAAGTGCTTTTTTGAAAACAAGGAACCAGAACCCATTTCCCTGCCAGCTTTCCAGGCATGGGAAGATGCTTCCCAGCTCTACTCTTTCAGCAGCAGCAAACAGCATTATAGCACAATTCACAGGCTAGTTGAAGAAGGCCAGAAAGGAATCAGTGAGGAAAGAGAGACAATGGTGGACTTTGCGGACAGAAGGGAAATACCATAGACCAAGTATATTTTCAGCTTTTTAATATCTTGTTATATGGCATACTTCTAGCTGGTTTCATCTCTATATTTTTTCACAATTTCCCACAATTTTTTCACTCTTTCTTCTTCATCATGTTTCCTCCCAGTTAGATATTTGCTCCAAAAGGATGGAATGAAATTATTTCTCTACACAAGTGAAAAGGCTGCAGTACTCCATGGCACGCAGAGTTCATGTCACTGGCTCAGCATCAAGAGCTGACAGCACAAAGAAAGGAATAATGGCTTCTACAAGAGGGTTTTAACAATATGCTGTGCAAAATGTGCTGTGGTGTGCTTGTCCTATGTAAATCTACAGATTGTCAACAAGTAAAGTCATTTGAAGTGTATGAATATAATAACAAGATACATGTGGCTTTCTGACAGCCCATAGAAAGTAAAGGTTTTCCATCCAGGTCATTTCCAGGCCAGTTGCAGATACAGCCTTGTTTTGAGGCACCAGTGGTCCCTCAAGGCTTCTCTTTGTATGGATATATCTTTCTCTTTGTATGGATATAAAGTTCTAGTTTTGAGTGAGTTTCAGGCACTGGATGCAGCCTGTAGTGCTATGTAATATTGTTGTTTCTGGGCTTGCAGCCAGTGTACAACAGAGGGCCTGGAAGGAAATTCCACTTTTTAAGACAAGAAAATATTTTTCTGGAAGACTTTCATATTTTGAATATCCTAGGAAAACTTTGTGTCTGGAGCAAGAAGAACCAGCAGGTGAGGCAACTGCACAGTCAGTACCTCGGACAAATGCATTTCACACCAGAGCCCTGTGCTTTACCTTACCCACTTGGAATTCATCACATGCCTTTCAGGGTATTCAGAGTATTTGCAAACGCTGTATAAAAGAACAGTTACTTTCCCTGGAGTGGCTGGGCAGGCTTTTGTGCAGCATTTTATTGCCAGTCTCTCCAAGTCTGCAAAGAATCATAGTTTTGCTGTGCTTGAATCATGCTCTTCTCAACAAACCAGGATATCCTGCCCAGCTGTTCTCATACACATTGGGCTTCTTCAGCAGGTAAAAGCATCTATATACAGACCATTACTCTTTATGAAATAAAACACAAGCGCTAATTCAACACTCAGCTCAGAATTTTCTCCTTATGTTTTCAAGAACTTGTGACCTTTGAGACAATGTTTTAAAGTTCTTTCATCCCAGATGACCCACTTAGCAGCACGCTTAAAACATGTTATATGTTTAAATGAGCTTGCTGCAGCTGAAAGCACAGATGCAACACTGCCAAAATGAAAGTCACAACAGCAGATGTCTGACAATGTGCCTGGCACATACACCAACCATTTTCTTCCCAGGATCCTCTCCTGGTATAACATCTACCTACTTCCAGGCTATATGACCCTTCCTAATTGTGAGAACTGCCCCAACATCTTCCATCCAGCCCCATTTCACCTCCTCCTTGCACACAAGGGGAGATAGCACACCCTCTGAGAGGACAGCCCCACTTCCTGGGCCAAACTTCCCTTTCCAAAACTGTCTCTCCACCTCTTCCCTCAGAAAATCAAGGCAAGTAGGGAAGCAATGGGGAGGACAGCAAGTAGGTTAATGAGTTGATCAAAGAAATATGGGAAACAAGTAGGTTGATGTAAAAGATAGGGCCTCCACTGTGATATAATAGCTGGGACACAGAGGCAAAAGCATAGCTGGTAGAGGGAAGGGTAGGAGGACAGAATGATCCCACTTAGAGCTTTTGGTATCCTCTTTTCCCTCAGAAGAAGGCTTAGGGCTCTGCACCTGAGTAGCCCAGGCCATCTGAAACAGCAGCACTTCCCAGCCCTATCTGCTTTATTGTGGAGGGGCAAATCCAAGATGAATTTCCCTCTCCTCCTCCTTGCCTGCTTCATGTTTGCAGGTAGCTCATGATGAGAATGTCTCCACCCCCAAGAGCAGCTGCTGAACACTTTGTGCTGCAATGTGTGCCTGGTAGGAGCCCATCTCTCACTGATCCTCATTCCTAGGGCTGTGTGACTCTTTTATCTTGCCAAAACGCCTGTGACTTAATGCAATTTCCATGTGGATCCTAGAATACTTCTATAAAAACAATCTGAAATAACAATCAGTTTGCCCTTATGTTTTCAAATGGAATGTGGGTTTGGCAAATTTTACTTAGTCCTTCAAGGGGCTATTGCAAAAGCTGTTTCCTATCAACATTGTTCCTGAATCCAGCTGCCATAGCAGCTCAGAAAGAGACAGGCTGTTGTCAACACTGTCCAAAACAAACTGGAGAGAGAAAAAAACACCCAACAAATAAAACCAAACAGCAAGATCAACATTTTCTGCTGGAAAATTTAGAGTTTGCATTAATTCTGATACCCATCAAAATATGAGTATACAAGAAAATAGAAAACTTATGTTTAATCCTCTGTGGTCCGTCCCTCAGTTTAGTCTTTAAATTCTCTTAGCTCTTCTTCCACATCTGCTGCTCCATCAAACTTGAAGCCTTTGTTATAAGAATAAAGACTTTTAAACCATGCTAAGCCCTCATATGCTCTCAATTTAGTTTCAGCTGTACTTTGCATTATGGTATGATGAATCTGTCCAAATTCTATTGTTAAAAATTCCTGTGTAAAAGAGAGCTTGCATGGAAACTATGCAAAAGAAGTAGCTGGTTTGCAATGGAGCACCAAATTGCAAAGTTATTAAGTGAAAATTGTGAAAATGTCTTGTCAGGAACAATAATTTAAATGCATAGATAAGCAAATAAATTAATATAAAAGTTTTTTTTTTTCTTAAAACCAGGCTATAACTGAACAGCAACTACTTTAAAACTACCATTTACAGCTTTTCAGAGGATAAAACAAAAGTCTTTTCAGTCTTTGAGACTCCAAAAGACTAGAAGGTAAAATGAAAGAGGTGGTTTAAAATTTGCATCACATAAATCTGTCTCGTTTTTATCCATGAAATGGAAGAAAAAAGAATATCTGTTTAGACATGTACATAGGCTTGCCAGCAAAATTATGCCCATATAAAGCAAAACCTCACTTTTGAAAATGTTATTTGCAACTCTATGACATTATATATTGCTTAATGAGAAAATAAGATCTATGCAGTCTGAATTAAAAATGTATCTCTGCCCTTTTTCAAAAACTCAGCATTCTATCTCTCTCAAGCAGCAAGAATAAAAATCATTAACATTTTGATGGTGCTCAAACACAGCCTAGAATTACTGAAATATTTAGGAAGCCACTACCTTTTCAGTCCCTCTACATACTACTGGGGACTTCTCACTTCCAAATTTTTTATGCATAAGTCATGACACCAAGTAAGTAAGTACAGACTGTAAAAAAAATGGAAATCATTATTTCAGACAGCATAATAGCAAGATCAATGAAGGACGAGAATTCATCTGCTTAAAAGGGGAAAGGCAGCCAAAATGATATTTCTGCTAGCATACTTTTCATTCTTAGTATTTTTCCAGTCAGTGTTTGGAAAGATGAAGATATATTAAAGGTCTTGGCATCTGTTGCTGACTTCAAACTTCTCTTCTGACCTTTTCTTTACTCTGCACAGTGCAGGACTTCAATGTCCTGTTTACTGTCTACCACAGTAGGCTGTATTATTTAGCACAGCAACCTGCTTATGCATTTCCCTCTCCCTACTGAGATCTAAAAACCAACATTTACTAGCTTCATAAATTCCGCCAGTTTCTGTCAGACCTTCAAACTGGCCCTAAGTCAATATACAGGGACCTTGTGTGGCAGCACCTTCCATGACAAGGGGAAGGACTTTTCCTGTCCTACAGCTCTAGACAGGGTGGTGGCATGGTTGGATTACCCCATCCTTTGTTATTCCCCCCACCCCCACCAATCGCCCAGGGAGCTCTCTTCAAAGAGCTCCAGAGATGTTAATTTCCTGCATTCACAGGGTACTGGGTGTCCACAATAAAGAACATCTCAGCCACTGCTTTTCAGGAACAGATGTGTCCTCAGGCACAGCAGTGTTTAATCCAGCAGCAGAGCCTGTGAACCAGCATCAGCTTGCTGTGGACCAGAGGGTGTGATTGGGCTGCTTCCAACTCTGGCGCACACAAATAGCTCCTAGTGCTAGAGAAGGCAATATAAACATTAGATCGTAAACCATAAGCTGTTTTTTGCAACTCATTTGATCAGATCAATTACATCAAGGTCCTTTGAGGAGAAATTGAATTAAAATTTTGATTTTGCAGGACTATAGAGGAAAATTATCAACCTAAAAGTAATCCTCATTTGTATTCAGATCCAAATTCAGAATCCCATCTTGGACATTTGTTCTTCAGCTGGGCTTTGTCCTTAATATCATTCCTCAATTGGTTTCCATTTTTTACCCGAATTTGCCAGAAAGCCTACTTTTACATGTCCTGTTTCATCTCTTTTTTAATTCAATCCCAACTGTAATCCTGCCAAGTCACAGGACCAACATGAGAAGACAGTGAACACCATGGGAACTCAGTGTAGAAGGGCTCACTTTGGCTCCGTGTCAAAACTTGTTGGCCCTTCTCCAGGCCAGTATAAATTAGCAGTAAAGCCCAGGCTTTGCAATCTGAACCAGTGGTGGAAGTTTTAAGCTCCCAGTCACTGCTTTAGGTGCACCTTTCCTCCAGTATTTATTTCTTAATCTGGGAAGCTGGCTTTGTAGTCCTCTTTTTTTTTTTTTTTTTTTTTTTTTAGCCTTTTGCTTCATCTCTTTCCATTTCCACAGGGAACATCCACAGCCTGATCTTACAGACTTCTTTATTTTCCAAAGAACTGAAGGATAATAGCTATGTTAACAGGAGGTTTGGCTTTAACTACTTGAATTGCTTAACTGTCTTAATTACTTTAATTTTGAACTGGTTTTACTCATCCTTAAACATCCTCTGAAGACTTAATGCAGTTAAGTATTTAAGCACTTTCTCCTGGCTGGGAACACTTCTGCTGAAGAGTTAAGGAGATCATGTAAACAGCTTCATGATTCTGAACTAAAAAGTTTAACAGAGTATTTGTAGCTCCTTACTGGGTCACTTTAGACATGTTTTGTTGGTATGTGTCTCAGACAAATGTGCTTGAAGATTATTTAAAAATTGTTTTGCCAAAGAAATGTGAAAATATTGTCCATATCAGATTTTGTCTCAGAAATGTTTTACTCCTACTACAGAACTCCTTTTTGTTTGCTAAAAATAGTCTTTTAAAGGGACAGTGTGTGTTTTAATGTTTGCTCTAATCTTTCCAAGTGATTTTTTACTTCTCTTAATAAGTCTCTTTGGAAGTGCAAGCTGCAGAGAAATAGTGTCTTTTTCCATTGTTAATTTCTCACTATACTTTGATGATGAATAGCATGTACTTAAGAATGAAGGTTCAACTGTAATAATGCATTGGTAAAGAAGGGAACTATGAGGAATAAGACCCAGAAAACCTGTTATCTGAAAATAAAGTACCAATATCACCTGAAGAAGAATGTAAAAGTGAACAAAAATGTGATTTTGCAGCCTGGTATCATTTTTTTAAATGAGGCAGTGTATTTTAAAACAGTGACTGAAATGCTGCTTATCTCATCAGTTTCATTCATCTGTCTTCACTATTTCCAATGGATCATCTACCCCAGCTCAGCTGCTTACCAGGAGGAACTTTGTTATGTATTCTTATTGAAATTACTCTTTGAAACTCCCTGGAATTCTAACTTGCCAATGGGGGCAAAAGTACATCTTTAGAGACCTGTGTCTTTCTTGTCTGACAGAAGTGTGAACAGCTACTCAATAAAAGGGAAATTTCCATCAAAGTAGGTGAAAGTACTTGCTCTGATTTTATCTTTTTGATTTTATAATTAGATTTGTGGGTAGTCAGGAAAATATTCCTCTCATTTTCCTTTCTTACAGTTCTTCTTTGCTACCACTGAGCTTTTTCATTTTGCACAAAATCCTGCAGCTTATTCTTAATATTACCATTCTAAAGTAAAAAGATATCTAAGAAAATTATGGCGATGATGAGAAGAGTCAAATGGCAGAAGTAAAAATATCAAAGTTTAACATCTGTATGAGACACTTAAGACTTATGCTCCTAGGAAGAGAAAAAAGGAAGGGAATATATGATTCTAAGCTAAGATCACTGAATCTGATGACGCTTTAGAAAATGCAAATCTTATTTACCTGTGCAATGATGTCTGCAGTTTCAGAGTAACTACGGCACTTTTTCACAGCTGAACGAGCCAAAAAGTCATCAATCAGCCTTATGCCAATGCTGTATCCCCTGAGGAGGAAACAAGGAAAGGCAACATTTAAAATAGGGAACTTCTTTCCACCTGCCATCTCCCTAATGCATGTCTCGCGCTTCCTCAGCAAAACAGCTGCATGATCCTAATTGAGGGACTTTCGTGACAACACATTTTGCTGGTCTACATTCTTATTTCTACCATATTTTACAGTACACTGGGGCTGCTGTTCATGTAGTCACTTAAGGAATCATACTTCTTTAAGCATGATAGTCCTGGCAAGGATGATATGAATTGTCTACACAGTTTGTACATTGTCTATATGTATAGACACCAATCCTGGGCACCCCCATTGCAGCATTCAGCTGCCATAGGAAATGCACTCACATCTGATCTCTTTCACTTTCTCCTCTTACCTCTTCACCTCATTTTTCATTCTTCTTTCACAATTACCTGTTTGTCTTTTTTTCTAACATGTTATCTCCCTTCATCTAACTAGCTGACGAAAAAAAGTCAAGAAGTTGTTAGTTAACGCATGTTACCGATAGGTCAGGCTTTATAAAGGCAACGCCTTGCAACATGGCTCCAGACTTTACTTAGGCTAAGTAGAAGGGAAATACGGGAAAGTGACTCAGCTGGAAGAAGGGTAGAGAAACATCAGAGATGAGAACATGAGAAATGTGAGACATGCTGCTTGACTGACGCATGTCCAAAGCATGTCCACATCGTGGTGTATGGTGGCTGGTTGACTTGGGCTTGTTGTGCCTTAAAACTATGAACTGTAAACTGGTAACAGGCTAACTGCTTAAAAAGGCTGGGTTTTTGGCACTAAGGGGCACTCCTTTGTACCTCCCTGGGTTCCCTGTGTCGCTCATTGCCACAACAAACCCAGAGGTTTTGTACACTGCACCTCCATTTTGTATTTAAAATACTACAATTATTTTAAAAAACAAACAAAAAGGGATGGAAGATAATGGAATTTTTATAAACCAAATATTCATTCCTAGCTCTCACACATTAACAAAGGCCAATAACTTCTTAGTGTGCAAAACAGCTGTGACTGCAAACATTTTCTGAAAAACTGAAAGACATCGACACAAACATCATGTAAGAATGGGTACTTAGCTCAGAAATGTTTTTAGGAAATTCCTCATTCCCAGTTATGTGGATATTGGCAGTGTCTGCTTTTTTGTTGGAGGCCCTACGCCCTCAGTGAAGCAGCCTGAACTCAGTGGAGTTTCTTACTGGTTTGTGTACAACATCTTTGGCTAGAAGACAAAGAGTGAGCTGATGATGAGGCAAAAAAAGTGGATTTGGCAGCGTGAAGATTAAAATTGCAGTATGTCATGTGTCTAGAAATCATTAAATATTTATCTATTGCCTAAGTATCAGTATCAATAACATTGGCAAATGTGTCATCATCATTTAGCAAGGTATGCATTAGTAACATACGAGACTACTTAGATACATTTCAACTTTTATGCCCTATATTTGTGAAGTCAAATTAATAATAGACTGGTAGGCAGCTACTTGGCAACTGTACAGTGAAAAACACCCTTCTCACTACAGACTATATATGTACATGGAGAGAGAGGTAAGTACATGGTCCCCACATGTCACAGGTCTGCTGAGATGTGAGGATTCTTTGTAAAGCTAGGCTGTTTCATAATCACAGAAGTAAAGAACACATTGTTTTAATGAAACCTGTCATTATATTATCAACTCTTCCTCAAAACAAAAAGATTTTATAGAAACAACTGCAAAAATGAAAACATAAGGAGGAAAATCTGTCTCCACATCTTCCAAAACTATTCTCTAGTAATTTCTACCATGGCATTATTGAAGCCTGTGCATATTTTAAATGTATGATTTTCACCAGAGCTGAATGAGAGATGAATTTAAAAACTATCTGAGGGATGTTATCCCTTATAAGTTTGTGAATAAATTACTTTTCTTTTTCCCAAACAATGATTTTTTTTTTTTTTTAGTTTACTCTCATGGATAGTTATTAGACTACAACTAGTTTGCAAACTTTCAGGTTAATAGTAAAGTGGTCAGGGTATTCTGTCCTCTGTGATTTTTGTAAAGTCATTTTGCATGTCCACTTTTCCCAGAAATATAAGCCTTACTGTTCTGACCAAGGCCTTACTATATGTTCTTGTTGACCAGATAAAAAGTTGTTTCTTGCTGATTCTCCATTGTATTGTTTTTTTTATGATAGTAATGCCTAGGAATCTCAGTTAGGATGACAGGGTTTGTAAACATTGGATCTTCATTTTCCAAGGAGGTTATCCATGTAAAAATCCACCTTCACTGATGTGCTATCTCACTTATTGCTGTATGGTCTTTTAAGGGTGAGAGGCTCATTTGCCCCTGACCCAGTGAGGGATATAGGATATAAAATTTAGATTATATTAATAATTAGCATAACTAAAAGATCAGCAACGAGCAAGCATAAGCTATGAAAACATTCCTCATGCTTTTCCTCAGAGAATTAAAAAGCTAATTGTTGATCTTAATTCACAAATTAGTGTTGTTTCTGTTGAGAGAATATTGAACCTTTTCCCTGTCTTCTCTGTAACCACAGACAGAATGCTGGAACTTGTGAGATAACAAACAAAAAGTTGAAAGGTAATATATATGTAAACAAGTACCATTATGGCTAAAACTGAACATTTAAAGCAGTACTTACATTCTATCTAAACAGGCATTGACATCTTCATCTTTTTCATAGTCCTTGCACAGCTGGGCTACCAAAGCCCCATATGTGAGTACAAAAAGTTCTCTGCTCTGTCAGAAAAGAAGAAAATCAAAAATGAAGAGAGCTAAAATCCAAATCTTCCATGTTTTTAAGCTGCTGCTCATTAAAAGCAAGTAAAAATATCATTTAAATTAATAAATAAATTTTTGTCCATGGATGCATAATCACTGAAATCCACATTTCAAGCATGACAGAGTCTATATTGATCCTCACTTGAGTTTGTAAGGGATTTTGGTTGTTAGATAAAAATTTAGCTCAAAATAATTAAAAAATACTATAAATCAGTACAAGATTAAAGAATAACAAGATGAAGGGGATGGTGAGGATTGCAGCCCCTTGCCTGAGGAACATGGAGAGCAGCTGAAGATGCCAAAGGTATATCTCTGCACTGGTCCTGCCACAAGCACTAATGAGGGGTCTTCAGGTGTGCAACAATTTGGAGGAGAGTTTCCTTCTCTCCCTGCCCTGTCAGATCACATCCATGCACTGCAGAACTGTCTGTATTTAGCAGGAGTAGCAGCTGTCCTTTAAGTGAGAGATTGGGTTGACTCTTACTAAGCTTCTTGGACAGGAATTAATTAAAGTGCTACAGCCCTGTGGCATGGGGTCAGACCAGAGGTGCTTTTTGTCTCTAGCATGTAGAAAAAAAAATAGTGAATACCACTAAAAACAACAGAACGAATCACACTAGCACAGTAAGAACAGCTAGGTGGAAAGATTTCTTCCTGCTCCCTTTGCATCAGAAGTTTGGAGTTTAATCAGTGTTGCTGTTTTAACAAGTCACTGTTCAAAATCTTAAGCAGAACCATTTTCCAAACTCATTTTAGTGATAACTCCTGTTTAAAATAATATTGTACCCTTGGCCCAATTCTCAGTAACAAGTTTTCAATGGAGTAAATGAATGTCATACAGGTCCTCTATTGTTTTGTTATTATTGTTCAGCAAAAAGTCTCATTTGCAACAAGAAAATTACCTCAGAGAAACTTCAGCATAATATATCAATGTAATCAAATTTATCAGCCACACTTGCAATCCACTGGAATACTTTTTGAGAGTGTAATTATATTATACTCTTCCATTTATTTTTCAGTGGAGACCTCTGTCCTCTTTTCAGAAATTGATACAATATTGTCTTAAAGCCTTCTGGAATTTTTCCACTGCCCAGTTCCTGTCAAAAATCACCATTCACCATAGAGAAAGCCCTAAGGCTCTAAACTCCTGAAGAAAGGTTTGTGTGGAATAGCACCATTCAAGCATAGAACAGAGATCTCCTTCTCTGTGTTTCATTGAATGACCATCTAACCACAGAGGTACATAAACTTACCTGGAATTTATATCTTAGACCATAAGCACTTGAAGCACTTAGACTTCTGCTTCTGAATAGATTGGAGTCTCGGAAACTTTGTGCCCCTCTTTCCCAAGCCTGTACAGAATCCCAGCATTAGGAATAGTAGCCATAAATGCTGCCTGCAGCTCTGCTCTTGTACCACCAACCTTACCCCTATCCTTTCAGTACTTTTAGATTGTTCAGAAATAGGAGTGTATAAAATGCATCAATAAAATAATAGGTTATTCTTACTCCATGCAAAATTTTAATAACACATTACAAAAATGTCTTACTATTTTGTGGTTCTCCTGCTTTCTTCCTGGTGACAGAGACATGCTGCTTGTGTAATTCCTGATATATTTGATTGTCAGTTTATATCTTTCTTCCTCAAGCAGCACAGTTTTATCTCAATCCTCTTTCTCTTCTCTTTTCTCCTCTCTGCTCTTCTGTCTTTTGCATGAGATGTGTTTGCTGCAGTCTGTAATGCTGCTGATGCTCCTTCTATTCTCTGTGTGCACCGAGCCCTTTGGGAGGAATTTGACTGGCAACAGATCTGCCACCGTCCACAACACAAATAATCACTCTGTCCATAGGAACGGTTTGTAATCAAATACACAGCTAGCACACATGGGAAGTCAAACAGGACAGGTCTTACACTTTTAGGGACAGTTGTTGTATTTTGTTGTTTTTATCAGACTGTGTTTGGAGAGCTAACAAAAACTTCCGCTCTAAGGAATAAAAACACAATTGCAAGATGCTGCTGTACAAGGAAAAAAAAAGATTGTTTTTAATCTAAAGAAGCTATAGTAGTCTGCCAACTCTGACTGCTGTAGTCTGGGGAGTTAATATCTGCCTAAGCTGGGGAAGTGTGGCTTTTACTGCTACCACCATGTTTGTGTAAAGCTGCCAGGGCAGATTGAGAGAACTCAGCTTCCCAGAGGAATAAATTCTGTACCTGTACAGCTGCCAGCTTGTGCAAATGGCACTTTCACTAACCATGTTCCTAGGGGGTATTCTATCATTCTTAACCTGTTATAGCCCCTATTTCTTTATATCCTTGCAATGAACATCCAGGCTTATTTCATCTGGTTTTGCCTGTGGTAAATTTGGCCTATGTGGTAGTTTTGATTTGCAATGAACTTCAACGATGGCCACTGGTGAATTTAGAAATTAATCAGGTAGTGGTCATTCCTAATAGGACTTACCTGCACATACATTCCAACTCTCAGGAAAGGAAGCAAAAATAAATGGCCTCCTCTGAATGTCATGCTGTTATTAAATTTCTATTAACTAATAGATCCAGTGCTAGAATAAAATTACAGATATTTACTACTACAGATACACAGAAGGCATTCAGATGTGATTCATTTGGGATACGGAAGATTAGTTTATTTTAAAAAATGGTCATTTAAAGTTATGACACAATTCAACCAGGAAAAATAGGGATTTTCAGCTTTTTCTGTGTAAAGCTCAGTCATCTTAACTGCTTTTATTTCTCATAGAATGAACTTGTATTGACAATTTTACAATGTAATCGCTTCTTCCATTTTTTTTTTCAGGTGCTTTTCTGATCCTGTAGAACCTTATTCCATTTTATAAGTGAAACAATTGTAGGTACTTCTCATACCTAAATTTTAATAAATCTTAAAAGCCAGGCATTACAATTCTCTAGATAGTTACTTGAATTTCTAAACTGAGTATGAGATGGGTTTTTTTCTCTGATTGTCTCCAACTGGTGACAAGCACCAAATATGCCCCACATTGCAAGAGTAATCCCATATTCCACAAGAAAGTGTACTGCATTACATTAAAAAAAAAACCCAACCTGTAAAAGATTATAATTAGCATAATTCAACTTTAGTGAACCCACCACAAAGCACTTAAGACTACTTATAAATGAGCACAATTCTACTTATCTGGTTTGGAATACATATGGATTAATTACTTCAGCCTGCATTATTAATATCATAATTACATGGGAACCCTGTGCACCAGACAGTGCAATGCGTGGCAAGGACACATCAACATTCTTTGAAAAATACAGACATGCCCACATGCACACAAGCAAATTCACACATATACTGCTATGTATTGAGTAGAATGTACTGCATTTCAAAAGGTTTGCAAATTATTGAGAAAATTAAGCTGAAATGGTGTGTCCAACTAAACTGGAGATTCAATGGCTCCAGTGAGGGAAACAAGTCCTTGGTGGATTGTCTTGCAGCCCTGTGAAAAGAGTAGAGGTAGGCACACATCTGGCACCTGTTTTAATCCTGAACATATACTTCTTAGAAGTAATCCAAGGCAAATTGAATAGTGAGAAAGTTAGAATCACCCTCCACTTTCCTTTCTGTACTGTTTTTCAGGAGAGAAATTTAGCCTTCAGACCCAAGGTCAGTCTTCACAGTACTTGAGCATTAGACTACAGCAGTTCTCTTAATTCCCATCAAACTAAAAAACAAAAACCAAATACAAAATATACCCCAAAGCTCAAAAGTACAAATAAAAGCATGCACCAGCACTCTGTCTCTTGCAACGGACTGGTTATTATGGGAAAGCTGATACCTGTAGAGGTAAGTACATGATAAGTGCAACATAAAACTAAATAATAAATTAGTTATTGCCTAATTATAAAGACTAAAAAAGAAAAATAGTGAAAAAAATTATTTGACCCAAAACAAGAATGCATAAACCACAAAAGGCAAGTGTCCAAATTAGTAAAATACAAGGTCAAGCTTTTGTTTGCTCTCCATTTTTCACATGGATAGACCTTGTATTAAATTTTCTCTGACAGAAAATAGAATTCTTTCAAATTAAAAGAAGGTAGGTCTTGAGGATTTGAAGCTATGTGAAAAAAAGAACTTGAACACAGATTTCTCATATCACACATGAATGCTTTTACTAGAAGTCTAGTGTGGCTCCTGTTCTCACCTGGCAGATCACAGGACATGGACAGTGCTCCCCTCTAGTTCCACGGGAAATCTGGTACTTTCATACCATGCTTTCTAACATGTACAGGTGGACTTGACATCCATGCAAAATAGAACACAAAATACAGCTAGAGGAGCCACAGAACATCATCCTTTTGACTGCTAACTCAGTGATGGAAATATGTGTACGGGACTAGAGAGACCAGGATTCAGTCTCCTCCAAACTTCAGATGGAAAATAGAAGATCACTTCCTTCTTCCTCCCTATGTTTCCCTGGCCATAAGGTAACAAAATCCTGGTCTTTTTTTTTGATCCAATAAATATCAAAATCATCTCCATGGCGAAACTAAGCGCAGCTGGTAGAACTATGGCAGGAAAGCTGAAGAAGTCAGCTTCTTTGCAGCACAATCACATCTCATCACTAATAATAACTGAGCTTGTGGAAGAAAGAGATGAGTTTTTACTAGATCAGGTGGAGAAGGGAGCTGAAACCAATCTCTCTATTCTGCCATGGTTGCTTTATTTCAATAAAAAGGAGAATAAAAGTTGTTTGCTGTGTATGGGAAGGTGAAATATCTATTCCAATAACCATGTTTTAAAAAAAATGACAAATGATTCTCACGCCTTAAAAAAAATATAAAAATCTCTCCTCATAAGTGAGATTACTGGCAGTGAGTTCAAGCTGACAGAGCCCAGCAATATGAAAAGCAAAACCATGACTAAGGTTTGTTCATGGATCCTATTTGCCTCAGATATCAGCTATAATCATCTTTTTGCCTCAAAGGTCAGCAAGCTGTCACCTCAGGTAATGGTATTTTGGATTGCATCCAGTCCTAACTCTTCCTTGGAATTGGATAAAGAGCTTAAATGTCTACCTTAGGACCCTGGGTTCCTCTGCAAAGGCAAGTTACTTAAAGGTTTGATGTGCCACCTACACTCTTAATTGAATCCAACCCTGCAATTTGTTCCATTATAGAATGACCCAGCAGGATCATTTACAGCAGAGCATGAAAACAAATGCCAAAGCATGAAAATGCAGAAGTGCAAAGCTGTTGTATTGATTGTATAAATTGCCTCATTCAACAGCCTTAGGCTGACTATTAATATTTCAGTGTTGGATACCACTTCAGTTTCACATCTAATGTGTTTCTTGAGTAAACAAGAGATGCTTGGGAGAGCTTTCTTCCCTTATAAACAAAATAAGACACAGATTCCAAAAGAAATCTCAGAAGGAATCAATCAGATATTTTAAAATTAACTGAGGCATAGCGGAAGATTCTTATAAAATTATTTTGTAATAGCCTGATAGGTTTATTCCACTGATTTTTTTAAAATATAATGTCACTAGTGCCAAAAAAAAAGTTACTGTAAATCCTGTGATACTGAAAGAAAATGAAGGTTTAAAACGGCAATATTCAGACAGCTCTGGGATTTCATTGTGCTGTTACTCTGTCTAAACAACTAAGAATGTAACAAGTTCCAGAAAAGCTGTGACAAAGTGCTGTTGGATGTTTCAGCATGTTTCTGTACTGCTTTTAATTTTGTGTAACAGTGTCACATTGTTTGAGAGCCAGTTACCTGCAAGGACCTCCTTCCCAGATGAGGACTGGGGATGAGACAGGCAGGCGTCCACCCTAACAGTGCACTGGAGGAATAGGGTCCTGCCTAGTGAACAGGCAAGGCATGTGTAACATGCCATCCCTGTGTACAACAGCTGAGAGAGTGTCGTCTCTGCCATCCAAGCTGACACCATGGGTGCTAAAACCACTGTTTGAGATCAAATTTATTATTAGCAACCTTCTCTGCAAGGGGAGAGAAGAAGATGTGCAGACACTATTATATCACACAACCAAGTCCACACATGCTGGAGACAGACATCTGTAATGGGAAGGCAAATTTCCCCATAAACTTTCTGGCTAACTTTTATTTTTTTTCTTTTCTTGGTAAGAATATTTATATGACAGACTGCCAGACTTTTCAGTCTTTAAACGCAAGTATTTGCATATTCAGATCAGCCTAGGTTATGCAATGCATAGAACTACTGGATAGCGTGACCATAGAAAAAGTGCAATCCAGAGATAATCATCAAGAGTGAAATGTTTTCAGTTTTTCAGACCCCTGTTTAAGGCTTGATTTGTGAGAGATGCTCAGAGCCCAGGTCATCTATCCCAATATCCAGAAGCCAGCTGTGGAAATGTTTAATGAAAAATTTTTATCTCTGTCCATGGAATAGGACTGACTATACTTGCAGAAAATCTTAGAACTCGTAATCACAAGCACACTATAAAAATACCAGCTGGCTTGACATTTTGTGACTAGCAGATTATATATATATTATAAAAAAAAAACCCACTGCAAAAAAACAAACAACAACCCTCCCCCCCCCCCCAAAAAAAAAAACAACAAAACAAAAAACCGAAAAAAAACCAAAAAACCAACATTCCAAAGGAAACATTCAGCACTGTCATGAAAAGAGACACACTGGCTTCTTGCCACCTACAGGTGAAACACTAAAATCCTCATGATCCAGCAGCTAACTACTTCTCAGACTCCAGTGCTTGGTCAATGAATTACCCCAGAATGGACATCAAATGCAAACAGCACTGAGATTCTAAACATTGTGCAACTTATGGAATATTTTATAAGTTTATTTTAAAGTGGAAGCATTTTTTTTAATCAGTCCATTTGTCAAGGATTTGTTTGGATGATCTTTTATGAAGAATAGCTGGAAGGCTCCTTTTTTTTTCCTAGTTTCATGCCATGTTTCTGCTAATTACTGTTGATTAGCAAACAGCTTGGCAATTAACCCTGACAGGTTAGCCATCAGTTTGGTAGCACTGCATGTCATCCAAAAGGTAGGGGGAATTTATTGTTACTTGCAGGCAATTAGCAATGGGCTGGCAGAGCTCACAACAGCCTAAAAGCTCAATTTTCCCAAACAGCTGAGATAAATTACTGAATCAATTAAAACACATCAGTGATGTCTGCAAGCATACTTAAAGCTAGCTCACAAGCCACTGGAAATTAGTGGGAAGAGAAAGACTAGTAGGGGGGTTTTGGGTGTTGTTTGGTGTTATTCAGTGTTATTAATTTTAAGCTGTTGCTGTTTATTCCACTCTGCCATTGATACTAGTTAAATGTAACTAAAAGCTAGTACTTACTTAAATCAAAAGAATCTGGTAAAGAATAGGATCTAAAATGACTTTCCTTCCAAAGTGGTTAACTTTTCTAAAAGGCAAAGAGGTTGTTATTGCCAATGCAATAATTGCAATATTGACAATTGGTGGGCAGCAACTTTTCTCTTTTTTCACATTCAGCTGTCCTTGTCATGTTGGACAGAACCTTATCTATGGGCTGGCTTTCCTAGGAGTGCCTGCACTGATTCTTCTGATTGTTGGCTATGCCCTGAACAACCAGACTTGGAGGCTGGTTATGGGTAAAAGGTCTCATTTTGAGAGGGAGACATCATCAAACTGGCTGCTGAAATGCAAATTAGTCTGCTTTGTCTTGTGCAGCATCACAGGGAGGGCACTGGTTGCTCCAGTCACGTGGCTTGCAGTCACCCTGATAAATGGCTCATATTATATCTGTGCTGTGAGCGAGTACGTCCCTGTGTATTATTACGGAGCTGCTCCTAACGTTACCACTAGTGAACGCAGTAGGATATTGGCTACATTTCCCTGCAGGCAGCTGGTGCCTCCAGAGCTGACCCGGGCAAGAGATGAAGTGATTCTCCTCCTCCGATACCAGTCACAAGTGAGTAACTTCTGTTGCCTGTAAACTTGATGGTAAGAGGTGAAGCTAATTCAGCAGGCATAAAACAAGATCAGTGTCCTCTGTCTTGAGTGCTAAATCTCTGTGTGTTTTGAAGCATGTTCTTTTCTTTTAAGTGGAATGGAATTTTAGGTATATAAATTACTATATCTGCTTGTCCCATTTGTTACCTGCTGCCTGAGGATATGTTCTTCCTTCTGTAGTATCTTGAAAAGTAATACCAAGTACAACAAATAGAAGTTTAAGAGCCAGGGAGGGTATGAAGTTTCTTCACTAAAGCAGAAGAAATGTGACTAAGAGGCCCAGGCTGTGAGAGCTTCATGTGAACTCATGTAAAATCTTGGGGTTTAGATCAGACTCAATTTTAAAAGTATGCATACTGGGTAAATAATAGGAGAAGCATTAAGTTGCCACTTCAGAGAAAATTTTTTTAAACAGGCTATAAGCTAATATAGTCTAGAACCTGCATGGCCTATCTTATAACAATAATAGCTGAGAAAGCAATAGTCTTAAAAGTGCACAACAGAACTTTCTTGAACTTGAAAGGAACAAGTGATTTTACTGTATGGCTGCCTCCAGTAGGCATGGACTGGGTTTGGTTGTAGCAGATGCTTTCCAGGCTTATACCTTGTTAATGCTATTATTTAGGAAAAGCAAGTAAAGTTCCTCTTATGGATTTTCTGGTGCTCAAAAGTTTCCACTGTGAGTATTTTCAGGTCTAACAGTTATTTTCATTTTTTTTCTTTTGGTAAGGTGGCTGGCTGGCTTTTGATTGCTGTGGTAGTCATCACTGTGTTCCTTTCTTACTGCCTGGCAAGCTGTTTCTCCCCGCTCAGCTTTCTACACTTCAGATACTGGAACAGCTATGTCCACAATGAGCAGGAGCTCTTTGATGAGGCAACAGAGCAGCACTCCAGGCTCTATGCCATGCAGAATGTAAAGAAGTTCTTCGGCTTTGTCCCAGGAAGTGAGAATGTAAAGGAAATTCGTATCCCATCTCTCAGGGAGTGGCAGGCCATTTCTGGACTGGCCTTTCTAAAACGAGTGGATGAGGAACACTATGATTACAGCCTCCTCCATGACTGGGCACTCAAGGAGCGTGCAAGTGGAAAGTATCTGAGGATTGATGAAGACCTTGGGATCATAACACAGCTCTGAAGATTCAAGACCCCACAATACTTCTCAGAAAAGCAGGAACCTGTCTAGCTCTATATCAGATCTGAGCTGTGCTAGAACTTTCCAATACAGTATTACATTGATGTATAAATTATTTGAGCAAGTGCATCTTGTTAGTGTAGTCCTTCAGCATCTGCTTACAGATGCCTTTACTGATGATATTTTGATTCCTGTGGGATGTGGTGATCTATGCCTAGGTAAGGGTGGGCTATTTCAAGCTTCAACTCTCTGCTTTCTAATAGTTGTGCTGAAAGGATAAGTACGTACTGAGAAAGTTATTTACAAATGCTGTTTTAGTTTTCTTTCAATTAAAAGGATTTTTAAGATGTAGATCTTGATTGGATCCTATCAATTGGTCCATTCTGTATGGAGCAAGGGCACCTATCCAGCTTTTCCTTAGTGACACCTAGAAGAAATTACTCATTTCTCCTCTTCTGCTTTTTTTAATTTTTTTGTATTATATAAGGAATCTACACTGAGCTAACTACTAGTTAAATCTGGGGCTACAGTAGCATGCAGGAAACATATGGGGAAGTTTTATCATCAAAGGCTGAGTTTAGATACAAGGATGAGAGAACTTTAAATTCTGATAAGGAGATAAAATCCCCACTGAGGCACATGGTGGGAGTGTGTAACAAATAGCAGCTATATGAACAAACACTTGACATATGGCAAACTGAGTTGAAATGTATTCTGGCTGAAAGAAATAGCAAGGTCAACTTGGAAATACTTCAAAATCTCCAAGGTGTTTGTGTGCTTGCCTACTGTACAAATAGCAAATGAGGATGGGAAAAATCTCAGTCTGTACAGTAGGGTTTGCTTTGCCTCTGTAAACATGTAATTTATACTGGGCCCATGAAAATTATTGTGATTAAAAACTACTGAATTTTGTGAAAGAAGGCTTAATGATGTTTTTGTGTTAAGTCACTTTGGTATGATGTGATATTGCTCATCTCATCTCTAACCCTCTGTGCAGATGCTTCTAAGTGGGAGGGAAATGCATGCCATAATTTTTTTAATGCTTCCTGTATTGTCCTGCCATGTATATATATATACATGTGGGCTCCAAAGCCGTATGCTACACTATAGGATGCTATCTGCTACTAACAAATGACCCCAGGGGCTTGAAGTGGAAAAATCTAATTATTTAGTACATTTTACTAGAAAATGCAGGAGTCAGAACTGCTCTGTCCCTCCCCTCCTCATTTGGATAGGGGAGAAAGACTATAAGGAAAGGCTCATGGGTTGAAATAAGGACAAGGAGAGCTCACTCAGCAATTACTGTCAAGGGCAAAACAGACTCCACTTGGAGAAATTAGTTTATTTTATTACCAATGAAATCAGAGTGGGATAATGAGAACTAAACCTAAATCTTAAAGTACCTTTCCCCACCACCTTCCTTCTTCCTGGGCTCAATTCCACTCATAAGTTTTCTACCTCTTTCTCTCCAGTGGTGCAGGGGGTGTGAGTGAATGGGGGTTGTCAGTTCATCACATGTTGTCTCTTCTGCTCCTTCCTCCTTGGAGGGAGGGCTCCACACACTCTCCCCCTGCTCCAGCATGGGATACTTCCTCCCAGGATGAAGTATCTGACTTCTCCCATGTGGGTCCTTTACAGAAGCTGCAGTTCTTCATTAACTGCTCCAGTGTGGGTTCCTTCTATGGGGTGCAGCCCTTCAGGAACCACCTGTTCCAGGCTAGGTCCTCTGCAGGGTCACCAACCCTGCCAGCAAACCTGTTGCAGTGTGGGCTCCTCTCTCCACAGGTCTTGCCAAGAGTCTGCTCCAGCACAGGCCCCTGGTGGGGTCACAGCCTCCTACAGGCACCCATCTGCTCTGGTGTGGGTTCCTCCAGGGGCTGCAGGTGGATGTTTCACCAGGGACCTCCCTGGGCTGTAGGGGCACAGCTGCCTCACCATGGTCTGCACCAGGGGCTGCAGGGGAATCTCTGCTCCAGAGCCTGTAGCACCTGCTTCCCTCCTTCCCCAGTGGGCTTGGAGTCTGCAGAGCTGTTCTGCTCACTCCTCTCTCTGACTGCAATTTCTTTTGCTCAGGATTCTGACTGGAATTTCTGTTGCTGCGTTTAGCGCCGTGGCCCTTCCTAAATCTGATATCCCAGAGGTGCTGCCACCATTGCTGCTGGTGCTCAGCCTTGGTCAGCAGCAGGTCTGTCTTGGAGCCGGCTGGCATCAGCTCTGTGGGACACAGGGGAAGCTTCTGGCAGCTTCTCACAGAAGGCACCCCTGGTAGTGCTCTTACTACCAAAATCTGGCCATGCAAACCTAATAAAAGGTAATGGGGCTGCATTGTTTATGTGAACTCCTTAGGAAATAAAGTAGTAAACACAATTTCTGGTTTAATTTTTAAAATATTTGTATTTTTTAATTTAAGATGGAATACTGTAATCTGGAACACATGCAACTGATTTGTGTATCTGAAAGCTTGGATAGAAAACCCCTATGCTGATGTCTGGATTCAAATGACAAAAACCTGCTGTCTTTAGTCCATTTGAATTCTTTCCACTTCTATTGTTTTACAGTACTACTGCAAAATGATGCAATATTTGCAGTTAAGAGTAAGCTGTCAAATTCTTTTTATATCTTGCTCACCTAAATTTTAAATTAGGCTTCATGGTTTCTGAATTTGTCCTGATTACTACTTGCCCTGTATTTTTCACAACAGTATGTAATTTAAAATACGGACTGGAAATACTATATGTCACTGTGAAGTCAGCTTGCCAATATACTAACAGACTATCACCTTGTTAGCATATATTAATCCATAGTACTACAGCTGTAGTATTTTAAGTTTTGGGGTATTTCCCTTTACTCCTCGGCTCTTTGAAACATGTCATGGATTGGTACTGAATGCACAGCTTTTAAATTAATTCATGATTACAGACAAATCTATGAGTTGGTACAGTTAAACAGTCAAACTGCGCCTGCTGAAATGAGTAATCTTCTACCCAAGAATCCACTTAGAATTCCAGTTTGCTCACTTGAAAATTATTTTATTTATGCCCACGGTAACTTTTCTGGAAACCTTGGGCTTATAAAATAGATCTGTGGGAAAATTGCCAGCCATGTGGCCAGGAACGGGATGCACCTTACAACCACTCTGTGTACCCATCAGGGTCTGCTGCTGTTTAACCCTCGACAGTCTTAAATTCATCCTGGCAGGCTCCCAATACCGTTATCCTTGACGACTCCTGTTCTGCACATACATCAGGGCAATGCCGCCGATGTGATGGGACTCCTGAAATCCCGGTGAACGTTTCCTGGGAAGTTTGCAGGCGCTGTTTAACTTAAGCTGCAAATCGCCAGCGCCATCTAATAAACTTCCAATTTCTGGCAGAAATAGCATTCAGCTGCCTTCACGGTACCCTTACGCAATACCTAGAGCATCGGGTTCGAATCCCCTTTAGTTTGCTGATCCCTGTAAATTTTCAAGGGAAGAACGTCCAAAAATGAACCATCCCATCGCAAGTCTGTGTCACACAGGGACTGCGGACCTCAGCTTTGCCAAGGCCGCCGCTCCCGGGAGGCGCGGGAAGCAGCGCGGGCGATGCCAGCCGGATCCCTCCTGCACGCCAGGTCCTCCGTCCTGCCTGGAGCTGAGCGGCAGGCAGCGGGTGCCGGAGCTGACGGAGCTGCGGGCACCGCGGCTGTGAAGGCGACCGGGAACCAGCCAGCCGGGCCGCCCGTGCGCGGCCTCCCGCCACGGCAGCTGCGCCGCCTCCGTCCCTCCCTCCGTCCCTCCCTCCCTGTGTCGATGCAGCCCAGCCCAGGGGCGGCATTCCCGCCTATCGCGAGCGCGAAGCACGCTAGGAAGGGCCGGGACGGGGCCGGGACGACGCAGGCGCGGGCGGGGGTGGCGGCAGCGTCGCGGTGCGGGCGGCCCATGGCCGAGGGCGGCGGGCCGCGATGACCGACTACAGCGAGGAGCAGCGCAACGAGCTGGAGGCGCTGGAGTCCATCTACCCGGACTCGTTCACGGGTGCGGGGCCGCGGCGGGGCCGCGCTGGCAGCCGGCGTGCGGGGGGCGGAGCGGGAGGCCGCGGCGGGGCTCGGCGGGTCCCGCGGGGGTTCCGAGCCGCGCGGCTTGGGTGGGTGCTCGGGATGTGCTTTGCGCTCCGTGGCCGGGAAGAGCAAAGCGCTTGATGGCCCTCGTGGCCCGGTCCGTGGGCGCTGCCCCTGCCGCGTTTAGCGCCTGGCACAGCAGCCAGCCCGGCGTGGGCAAGCCGGCCCCCTGTGCTGGAAGGATGCTCTTCGGAAGAGCCTTTCAAAAGATGCAGCCCTAGGAATTAGTTTGTGTGCCGACCGGTTTTCCTTTCCGGCAACAAGCTTGTCGCGATCCTGAGGCACGGGATGTTTTGGGGTGCTTAAAGGTGCTGTTTCCTCCGTAAATGTATTGCCAGTACCTGCCTCACTCCATTGCAGATGAAAAAAAAAAAAAAGGCAAGCTTTAATTCCCTGCATGTTATATTGCTGAAACTTTCATGTTGGGGATACAATGGTTCATCAGTTTTTCAGGATTTTCAGTTTACCATCAAACAATTTAGAGTGTCTACCGTGCTGCCTAATCCAACATGATTTTTGGCATTCTGTATCCAAGGAATGTTAACAGTGGAAACATCGAGGCATTTTTTATTTCCTTCCTGTACAGTATCTACTCTACCTGGAGTTCCACAGCATCTTACTTGGCAGTAACTTCACCACACAAACATTTGTCCAGTACAATTCCCTGTTGTTTCAATCTGAAAATTTTTTCAGGTCTTTGGTTTTATGTTAAAGATTACTTAAAAGTATATTAATTGATCTCTGGTAGCTGGGGATGCTGGCTATCTGATACTGATACGGAAGTCATATTCTTTCATACAGCCTTTACTCTGATGCTTACTCAGAGTTATTGTTCACTCATGTAATGTTTTTATGCCCAAGAGAAGAGAGGGGGATAAAGATCGTAGTAGTACATTAGCAGCTAGGCAAAATTCAGTTGATACTTAGAGAGCATGTACACTAAATTGGGCATAGGTTATAACAGACATGCAGAGCAGTCCTTACATGATGATGTGGTCTGCAACCCACAGTTGTGCAATGAGGCTTTTAGCCTGTGAAACACAGCTCACAGCTTTTCCTTTGTTGTGTTGTCTGTCTTCTAGCTGCCTGATTCACATACTTTCATTCTAGTACGTTGCTTGGTTAATAGCATTTCTTGCATTAAGCTGCTTTAAATATAGGTTCAGTCATTCTGTAAAAATAGTCCATGGTCAAGAGTGCACTGGATGCTCATCAGACACATTTAGTGCAGTAAAGCAAATTAGCTTTGGTGGCTTTCTGCACGCAATCAGTGCACTACCAGAAGTTGTGTGATTTGATTTGCCCTTTCTGGAACACTGAAACTTCCAGAAGAGAAAGTTTTCCAAAAGTGGTATTGTTTGATGTATGGTCTCATTCAAAGAGCACTCCAGGCATCACATTGTATGGAAAATAGCTCTTAATTGAAAAGTATTACCTTAATAAGTTAAAAAGGCCCTTAACACTATCAAGAGCTTGCTTTCTTTATAAGTCTTTAAGAAGTTCAGTTTCACTGATGTGAAGAAGTAATTGATTTAAGGACTCTCCCTGACTCTTGCTTTTTTTCTTTGAACAGTATTGTCAGAAAAGCCAACAACTTTCACAATCACTGTGACATCTGAAGCTGGAGAAAATGATGAAAGTAAGTTGATCATGTCTTACTCAGAAACGTCTCCTATATATGTTTAAATCTAATTCTATCACCAACAGCTATGTATACCTCCACTTAGATCCTTGTAGGGGCCTGGTACAGCAAACATTCCTTTGCAAATATAGTTCAAGGATTTGGGTGATCCTCATTTAGTTTGCAGAAACGTTATGCTGTCAATGTAGCACTGCTTTCTGCTGAATCTCAAAGGCTTTGTAGCATAGCTTCAAAAAGTATGGGTTGTCACCATCCTTACAGTGGCTTACAGACACATTGTGAGGGGATCTGTTTTCTGGCAGCTGTGTGTGTGCCAGCTATGTGGGAGATTTGAGTCTGTGTGCTGTGAATGTGCAGCCTTTAAGGAGCAGTTCCAGAGCAGAAGACTCTGGGTCCCAAGTCCCTGCGTATTTGTTAAATATCAACAATTGTGTGGTCATATTGTAAGCAAGCCTTACTGCAAGCAAGTTTGAAAGCTGCTGTTTGGGATACTATAACAGAAGGAATAAACTGGTGCTGCCTTATTTAGTTTTAAAGGAATAAGTCCTGCTTAGAGCAGGTGTCTGTGTTGTACAGACTGCTGTGCTGCTGAGAACTGTGAGTCTGGAACTAAAGGAAAGCTTCTCCCTGGTATTCTGGGAGGATGTGTAAAAGGAACTTGATTCTCTTTTGCCTTGCTTCCATGTTACCCTGGCTCTGGACAGCTTCAGATTGAATGCATTTTTCTTAGGCAGTTCTCTGCTTAATAATTTCTACTGGACATAGTATGTTGTTCCACAGTATGGAGCCCTGGAACCCAACACAGAGGTTGATACCTCAGCCAGGCACACAGGATCTGAGGTGTTAATATGCTGAGATTTTCTCTAGTTCTGTTATTACGACTCTTGCTGTGTTCCAGCTTTAAGTAGAATATGAGGGAGATGACTGCTCTAGTACCTGTCACAGAAGGTTTTTCAATCTTTCTAAAGACCTTTCAGACATGAGAAGGTTTTAATAGCTTGTGCAAGTGCAAACTTTATCATCTTAATTTCTTTGAACTCTTAGGTTATGTTTAAATCTGTTCATATTGTTTTAACAACTGTGTAAGAAGACTGTCCATTTGGGGCAAGAATATTTTATATTCTATAATCTTTAGACTGTTGATGCAGTAGGAAAACATACCATTTAAGTTATACAGAGTTATCACCATAAGAATATTTGTTTCTTTATCTTGTAGCTGTCCAAACAACCCTTAAATTTACCTATAGAGAAAAATACCCTGATGAAACTCCACTATATGAAATTGTCTCACAGGAGAATCTTGATGATAATGATGTCATGGACATAATAAAACTGCTAGAGCAGCAGGTAAGGAAAACAGAGTATCTTGGAGTAGCTTGATACCATTTCACACATTGGCTGAAATTTGTCTCTCAAATCAGTTGTTTTTGGAGGTATCTGCTACTGATCTGAAAACTGTTCCATACTATAGGGACTTACTTCGTGGTTTGAGTGTGGTGAATGACATCACTGAGGTAAGATACAGGGCTAATTCAGTGTGTGCAATAATTTAGAATAATGAAATGGAAGTGCACTAGGGCTTCCCTCTTTTTCTCTTCTAGCTTAAGGTGAATTTGTGTGTGTATATATATATATATATATATATATATGTATATAATTTGTGAAAATAAGCCACCTCAGTTTCATTTGGAAATATTAAAAAATGCCACATTGATTCTTGATTCTTTTTGATAACATAACTGTTTGAGGGTGGATCTCATCAACCTTTGGGATCAGTGAGAGTGCATTGTGAAGGAAAGAAGGAAGCACTTCTTTGGTCTCAGGAATTTCTGACAAGTCCTCACTGCCTTAAAATTGCCATAATATCTTTAATGGACATTTTTTTAATTTTCAGTTTACTTCATATAAACTTCCTTCCATCAGCTGATGTTTTCTGATTTTCCTGGGAAAGTGTCTCACTTCAAAGGAGCATGTAATAGAATTAAGGAATAAACTGTTCCAGGAGAAGAAAGGTTCTGAGTGACTTGTCTCTTATGATTTATGGTATTAAAATTTTAGAGTTGTGTTTCTACTGTAGGTTTTGTTTTATTCGTAAAAAAAAAAACCTTTCAGAAGATGTCTGTAATGTGTTAATAGCCTGATCACAGACATTCATCTTTGTGTTTTGCTGCACACCTATTTGCGGATCATTGACTGGATTAACTGGCTAGTGGAATTTGAAGTTTACAGCAAGCTTTTGAGACTGGTGCAGAATGTGTCAGCTGTGCCCTCTGCATTTGCACAACATCCTGCTTTCTATAAACATATTGATGCATTCGGGTTCTTCTGTTTGAAGTTGCCCTCTTTGTGTTGTAGGCAGAAGAAAATTTAGGAATGGTAATGATCTTCACTCTAGTCTCAGCAGTACAGGAGAAATTAAATGAAATAGTGGATCAGATAAAAACACGAAGAGAAGAAGAGAAGAAACAGAAAGAAAGAGAAGCAGAGGAAGAAGAGAAGGTATGTAAAATAATGTCTTAAATGAAAAAGACTTTCAGCTTCTTTAAAATACATTGGTTTGATGCAGGAGTAGTTCTCAGTTGCAGTGGGAAAGGAGCAGCTATCCTAAAGAGGATTTAATTGAAACATAAGATTGTTTAATGAACTTAAGTGATATTTTTTCCCCTTTTTTCTTATGCAGTCTTTTTGGAGTCTAACTGCATGTTCACAGTCTTCAAGCATTACTTCCTAAGGCAGGGATTTTTCCCAAATGAAATCAGATTTGGTGTAGACAGTGCTTTGCTGGAAGATGGGGGAGCAAGAGGGAATGGGGAGCAAAAAAGGCTAGAATATGTCATGCTGCACATGGGCTCCATGGTTTGAGGAATGCTGTTTTCCTTGGAAGACTGAGTGGATAGGGTGGAAGCAGTGGGACCAATCTTCAAGACTGCTTTGCCCTCCTGAAAATAGTTTCACCGTTCATGGATCGTGCTGTAATAAGTCCAACTAATGATTCCTCACTCACTTTCTGAGAAATAGCTGGAGGGTGATGGGACTTGGAAGGTTCTGTATTTCTGAAAATTGGAAAAGAAATGTCTGAGAATTTTTTTTTTCTGTTTCAGCAATACTAAAGGATTAATGTATTTTAATGGGCAGTATTTTGGTGTAGATTGCACTTAAGGGTTAATAAGAAGTGCTGCCTACTTATATATAAAATATACTAGTGGGGAGTTTTGAACTATTGCACTCTAGGTCCAAAAGGAGTATGCAGGGTTCTTCCTTGAGAGTTTCCACCTCAGTATAGTTCTCTAAGGGGACAGTCCCATACCAAAAACCACAACAATGTGTTCTTTATTTACTCTCGGAATTAAGATTAATTTCTCAGAATACTTCACAGCAAGCAGAGTTTCTGGACTGTTGTAATTTAAATAATTAAGAGAATGCTTATCTTCACCTGTAGCTTTTCAAGTCGTGTTTGCAGCCTTGTTTTCTATTCTTCCAGCAACGTTTTCATGGCACTCCTGTTACCATTGAGAATTTCCTTAATTGGAAAGCCAAGTTTGATGCAGAGCTTCTAGAAATAAAAAGGAAAAAAATGAAAGAAGAAGAACAAGCGGGCAAAAATAAGCTAAGCGGTATGTTTTAATACTGGTTGTGAAATTTCTGCAATGCTACCAGCCTATAATGACAAGTCTAAAAGTAATTTTTACACAGATTATAGGTCTTGGCATCCTGCTCCATAGTCTACATGGTTTAGTTTTGAACTGGTTCTCCTGTGATGCTGGATCTACTTTTGACCTGATTACCTGAAAAAACATAACCACTGTGGTCATGCTGTACCACTGTTCTGTTTTCTCCTCACTTCTGGCTAGTTTTGATGAATTTTGACAGAGATGGAAATTTTAGTGGTATTAAGCTTCATAAAAAGCTGTACAGGACAGGGGACATACTTGATTCCTCTCTGAAGGATATGCGTTTGGGAATCTGCAAAGATAACAGAAGTCAGGCTTCTAATTTTTCTGTTCTTTAAAGTATTGTTAGTATGTGGTGTCTGTTTTCCTCCATACAAATGTAGTTTATAAAAGCTTCCCTATAGAAAACCAAAACCAAGCTTATTCTTGGATGTCATTAGTGTAATTCCAGTATTACCATGGACACCAAGCAGTCTTGTTTGTGGAAGCTTGCATGAGCAATGCAGAGGGAAGACAGATGATGTATGTGGAAAGAGTCCTGAGCTTTTCTTCCTGTCCTTCCCAGTCAGAAAGGCTTCACTCTTCTGTGTTGTTGTCTTCAAAGCTGTGTGTGTGTATAGGAGCTGGTGATTTGTGTAGATCCAAGTTGCTTTTTGAATGGAAGAATATATGAAAAAAGGTGGAGGAGTCAGCTGATTTCCTTTCCAGTTCCCACAGAGGATTTCTTGTGGAATGCAAGATGAAGAGTAAATCAATAAGGACTGAACACAGGCTGTGGGGTGTAAATATTTTCTGCCCCTCATTATTAAAGTCTTAATAACATTACAGTGACCCATTTCACTTGTTGGCACGGATGAATCCTGGATGAATTAAAAAAAAAAAAAAAAGAATGGGGAGCTTACAGAAATGAGCAGTTAAAAACACAAAAGGCTGCTAGAATTGGTTGTTTTCTTGAAAAGACTAAAATATACATGCTGACTACTGTTGCCTTGGGTTGATAGTTGCTTCAGAACTGTACTTGCTTATATATATTGGTTTTTATTTTATTTCTAGGTAAACAGCTGTTTGAAATGGATCACAACCTCGACACCTCTGACATCCAGTTCTTGGAGGAAGGTAAATTCCTGTTTGATTCCACAACTGAAAATCAGTGGCTTAAAAAGGCCAAAATTCCTAAGCAAAATCTGTGTTATATTTCTGACTTAACATCTTTTATCAGAATCCCTTTTACATTGGAAGAACTTTCTGAGAAGTACTGCTTTGCAGAATGAACAGAAGTAATTTTAACTTTTCTCAAAAACAAAACCTTTTCAAGATGATGAAGTGTCTATATTTGCAGCCTTGTGCTTGAGGTGATCTTATTTACATTGCTTCTATTTAAATGATTGGACTGGGAGCAAAAGAAAAAAAAAAAAAAAAAGCAAAAACAAACTAAAAAACGTCAATTCAACCCTGATTTTTCTTTTTTTTTTCCCTAATAGCCAGCCTGATTTCAACCCCTGATTTCAAGCATAGGTCTTGAACTTTTGTCACTTTTTCTCTGAACCTCAACACCAATTATAAACATCTTGCACGTCAAAAAAATGTTATTTGCTTCTGTGCAGTGCAGTTCTTTTTCATGGTTACTGCAGATATGCCTGCCTAAAATACAGACCTGGTGCCAGATGAAAATTCTGTAAGCCTGTGCCAGAAAAATATTAAACTTGGAAAACTAGTTGGAGATAAAGCACATAAAAACATATATACTCACAGTAACTGTTTAATTTGCTGTACTGCTTTTTAGTATCCTAGTTTAAAATACCTGAGTTTTGAGGTAAAACAGTTCTTTAATACAGCTGCATTATCTACTGGAATCATAAAACACAGACAGAAGAGGGTCAAGATTATTCTCTGCAAGTAACAATTAAAAAAAATGTTTATGAATGTCAGTGCGTATAAACTTGAAATGGTAGTAATAGGGAAGTTTAGTTTCTTTTACAGGGAATAATTTAATCTTGTCTTCCTACAAAATACCTAACGTGAAGATGGTTTGTTGATAGCACATTTGGCTGCCTTAAGGGAGAAACAGACCTCTACCTGGGCTCTGGACCCAGATGATTTGGGATTAATGCAATAATTTGTAATCCTGTTGCTACTGGTGATTAAAACTCCCATTCTTATTGCTACTTGCATTGTGTCATAGATGCAACAGGTCACTAAGTCTGTTTTAATATTACAGTAGCATGTACTACTAATTTTTAGAGGATAATGGCATTTAGGTGCCTTCAAGTCCAGTGAAATAATAGAAACTATATTTGATGACCAGAAGATGTCACTGTTGATACATAAAAATAAAATAGCAGTCCTCAAGTTTTATCCTTAGGTCAGCAGCATCTCTTTCAGAAGAAAATGTGAAAGTAGCCAGAGCTTCATCTTGCTTGTAAAATTTAAATATGAAAGCAAATACATGTATGTCAGCATATGGTGTGTAAGGAATTTTTTATGAATCCTGTGCATTTATCTCACTAGGATAGTAGTAATTATTGCAACTGTGAGGTCCAGAGCTCCAGCTTTGGCTGTCCTGGGGAGATAGAATCTCTGCTTCCAGTAAATATAAATGTTAATTTCATCCTCCCAGTGAATTCTGAGGTTCTGTGTGACATTTCTCTTGATTGGGTTTTGATACAAAGAACAAGAACTTCAGCTGAAAAAAGATAAAATTTGGCATTTACTTTTCCATATCTATTTGATGTATAAAAGCCAAGTTAGCAGCTACCTACATTGAAGAACTAATACAAAAAAATCTTTTATGTTTTGTTGTTGTTAATGTTTTCCTTCTTGCATGAAAATAAAGTATCTTTCTATTCCTTACAGCTGGAAACAACGTGGAAGTTGATGAATCTTTATTCCAAGAAATGGATGATTTAGAGTTGGAGGATGAAGAGGATGACCCTGACTACAACACTGTTAATTTAGATAGTGATTAGACTTATTTGAACTGATTCTGTCATCAGTATGGACATATGTAAGAAGAGAGGGGCAGGCAGGAAAGCCACAGCATCTGTGGTTTTAGTAATGTGTATTGTTTTTCTTTTTTCTTTTTTTCCAAAGAAAAAAACCAACATATTTTAATTCCAGGAGAATGGTCTTCTGATGACTTTCACTATAAATAAATTTAATATTTCAAATGAAAAATTTGAGAAATATTGATATGTCTGAAAATGCTTTTCTATTTTCTCTAATTTTTTTCCTCCCTACTTCTGTAATTGTCCTTTGAAGAGATGTGGCAACATGCAAGATGGAAAAATGTTACAGCAAGTACTAAACACACCTGCATCTGAATGCTGAGCAGCTTTTCTGCTGTCTTCCACCTGGGATAAACATGGGCAGCTTTGGTGAATAAAAGGGATCACATACTATGCAGTTATTTATTTTTTTCTTTCTTTTTCCTGTGGAATTTTTTAATAATTCAAGTCAGTTCTGATGCCCCAATTTATCAGCTGTAGATAGACAGCACTAGTCACCTTTCTTGTATAGCCTTATTAAAGTCTAATGGAAACCATTTCATACAATTAGAATAAAATTTTTTGCCATAGTGATGAACAATATTTTCAAGATGGTGAATTCAGGTCAGTAGGGGAAAAAATCATAATGTGAAGCCTCTTGAAGCTTGGTTGGTTTGTTCAGAGAGGATTTGGGTTTTTTTTGAATGTGTGCCTCAATGAACTTCTATGAAAAATCAAAACTCACCTTAGGAAGATTAGTTTGCTTTTAGCAGCAGACTGTATTGAAACACTATGAGTGGAGCACACATTACAGCAGCAGGGTTTATAGAGTGCTCTATAGGTTTGAATGTAACTGGTGTAGTTTTAGAAGCATTGTGTTGGCAGCCTGTGAAGGTTAGCACAGAATGCAGTAAAGCTACACATCAACTTGGGCATGTTGCCCATCCTTCAGAGTTGTTTCTGGAGCTAACAGCTGTTAGACTCCTCCCTTACCACCTCCAAAAAGCTCAAACACTGCAAGAATTGCAGTGTTTAAACATGCTGTGTTTGAAACTGCAGCGCTAGAAGGATGATGGTGTCAAAAAACAGCTTTCCAAATAGAAAGGCACCTCAATGATTAAACACTGTGTGCTGAATTTTAAATACTGTTAGTAGACTGCCTTAATTGTGCCAGCTTCAATCTTTGAAGAGGGTTGCACTAAAGTTATCACATTACTTAGAGGAATAATAAATTTATGAATTTTAGTATTTGAAAACTCCATAGTCAAGATGAGAAGTTTAATTATGGAGAAGTTTAATTTAATGGTTATAAGATTCTCTGCTCATATTGCTTGAGAACATCTGTTTAGGATGACCTCCTTTAACCTTTTTTTTCATTCAAGGTAAATGAATTTCTAGTAGACAGAAATAAGTGTTCAAATACCCTGTAAATACTTTTATAAATTAACTATGTGCCTTTGTTCCTTCCATCGACCCTTTGATCTTTTTAATTTTGGCTACTAAGAACTCTAGATAAGCATCTAGGTTTCAATGATGTTTTATGTTTCAAAGCAATAAGCAGGATCTGTGCTCTAACACAGTTACCAGATACATTAAAAAAATTGTGAGCTAATGTGATATTAAATCTTGTCTTTTCCAAAGAGACAGTTGGATTGAAAGCTTCATAGTTACTACATCCAGCTTCCTGTGTAATTGCTAGGATGCTTTAAAATGCTCTTCAGCACTGAACTTAATTTATTTCTTGTATGTCTCAACTCAGCTGCATAAAACCCCATTTAATTCCTAAGTCTGCTTTCCATTTCCAGCTTTGTATGTTTAAAACTGGTGTTTTTTCATAAAAGGAGTGAATTGGAGCTCTCTAAATTTGGACCAAATCCAAGAATCGTGTGTAGTCTGTGCAAATGTGGTAATCAGAAAATTTTCAAAGTGGATCACTGATAAGTCATCTACATATGAAAGTTTCTCATGCATTATATTTCTAGAATAATGACATTTTCTAGTCTGTTTTCACACTAACATATTTATTGGTTTTCATGCAGAGAACGTATAGCTTAAAAATGTTAAAATTATGTAAAACAAGTTAAAATGTGAAAATGTGTTTTTGCTGTTAAATTTCAAAGCAGAGGAAATAGTAAGGGTTGAAGTGACAAAGAAATTGCATAAAGTCTGTTCCTCCAGGTCTTTGGAAGAAGTTGCAGCAACTCAGTCTGAACTGCAGATTTGTTTAGCTTTGTTAGCAATTAACATCTGTGAAATAAAAAGGGAATTTGAGAACAACCTTGGCTCTGTGTGTGTGTTAGTTTGCTGAAATGAACAGAGAGAAGGGGTCTTTTGCTGGAAAAAGTTTAGCTGGGATATTTAAATTTGCTTATCTATTTTGGACTAAATTTAAAACTAATTTGTATTAACTGATTAAAACCCCATTTATAAACTTTGACAGAATTACAGTAATTTAAAATCCTGGGGCTGACAACCTCTTTTGTATATTGTTTTTAATTGTCTCAGTCCAAAGCATGGAGGCAAGAGTGAGTTGCAACACTGCAGCTTGACCAGAGCGAATTTAGTTTTGATCAGGCTGAATGTTTTGAATAGTTGGTGCCAGAGCTCTGTTAAAATTCAGAGGATGGTGCCTACCACATCAAGATGCTGTGGGTAAAATCTCAAGCATGCTGCAAAGCCTAGGATTTTGCATCTAGATTATGACTGCATTATTGGCATCTCTCCTTTTCTTTCCTTCCTTGCATTTGTTTGACACCTGCATCACAGACCAGGGCTAACACGGGAGCTGAGAGTCCACCAATTCCCAGGAACTCTCTTCCCTAGTCTGAGCCCCTCTAGTGTCCTAAGTATTTAAACCTTTCACAGCTTAAAGGCCACTTCTACATACCTACTGAATGAATGTATTTTCATAACTATTTTTTTTTAATTTTATGTGTATTTCAGAAAAATCAGTGATTCATGGATTGTAATATCTGTACATGTTTACATGTTTCACTGCTTCCAAAAATGACAAGTTCTTATTGCCAGAGCACATGAAACATGAGAGAAAGCAGTTATTGGTAAGGCTCTTATACCTGTATTTAGGTGTCAGCACAGAAGGCAGTCTAAATGAAAGGGATGTATCTAAATTTACTCCAATTACAAAAGGTGAATGCCTGATACAGCTGGTAAAGCAAAAACACCCTGTGCTACCTGCAGCACACTTCACCATCCCTCCCAGCCTTCAGCTCCTCTCCTGGAGGGCCAGGGCTCTTACATTCAACCAGAGCAACACGTACTTAAGTACAGTAAAGTGCCTCAAACACCCAAGACACTTGTTTCAGCAGACAGCTCCAGTCTCCTAAATGGCATTTACCCTGCACAACAAAGGCACTAGTCAAAAAGCAGTGTCCTTTTGGGATATACATTATAAAACACACAAAACCCAGAAATTAAAAAAAAAAGATGAAGTGAAGATTAAATAAGCACTTTAAAAAATATATTCATTTTATTAATTCATGGTAAAAAAGGAATATTTGCTTCCTCTACCCCAAAGGATTGCCTTGCACAGCATCTAAAGCACACACACTCTTATTCTGGGCACCACTTTCTTAGACCATTTAGCCAATGCCAACACTGCTCCACTTCCTAAGCGCATGTATTCAAGTGATACATCTAGAGAAGCCAGCTAATTGAAAAGAAGTTTACTAGTAAACTAATCCCTGGTGCAACAGACTGAACTGTGAAGAAATAGAGGACTGGTCACAGTGGCAACATATACACATTTACAGAGGTAAACCATGACCAGGAACTCCAATGAAGTAGCTCCATAGTATCTTTATCCACTGCTGAGTACCAACTTTAATTTGCTACAAGATAGTAGGTGTTGCTAATTCTAAGCAACTAAGAAAATAATACATTTTCTAGTAAGACAAGGACCACAATACTTCAGAATTACATTTGTATCAGGGTGCCAGAATTGTCTGAACACAAAAACTACAGGTTTACTCCAGTGTTGTGCTTTCCCAGAGCTCCCAAGCTCCCAATATGTCCCAAATTATGGAGACATAATTTAAGTCTAAAAATCGTTGAGTTAGGGTCCACTGTCCAGAAGTTTAATATTTTGCACCTAGCAAGTTCCAGGTTACAAAGGTATCATTTAAGGAATCTTCTCTGATGTTAAGACCTGAGAAGCACGGCAGCGAGCCTAAAAATAGGTGGGGAGAGAGGAAAAGAAAATACTTTAATGAACAAAACCAGCACTTTAAAGAGCTTGTTCCAAATTATCAGTTTAGTAATCTTAATGAGTGTTAGGGATTACATTCCAACTCATTTAAATGGGAGCTTCCAAGACAACATTCTAAACAATGGATATTTTAAAATATAAATCAAATTTCTGAAAAGAATAAAAAAGAAGTGGCAAACCAAAACCAAATGAATACCACCACCCCCACCAAATCCCAAACAACACCTTTTTTACAATGTGTCCCGAATTTAAATGCTTTTTTTCCAGAATGAGGAGAGGATGGTCATGTTTCACTGATATTTCTGACATGTTCAGGGCCAGAAAACACTTAAGACAATACCTCATTTCAACATACACATTAAATATAGCTGAGCAAGTGATTCAGTTACTTCATAGTTTAAATAAAAGTGTGTCCTGAAGCTTGAATATGCTGAACAGTGCTGATACAACACCACAGAATTGGAACATGGGTCCTCAGAATCAATTTTTTAGTGTAGGAAAGAAAAAGCTTAAGAAACAAAAACCACATTTGACAATCTGCTGAAAACTTCTAAGGTCTTAAAAAAGGTAAAATGCCGCAAAGTCAAACACATGGATAGGATTTATAAAAATTTCAACATCTCAAACCCCTGAAAGTAATTTTGCACTGTGAGTCTAAGTAACTTACATACTCACAGTCAGCTATTTAGGAGAAAACATTGTAAAAAAATGCAAAATTTAAAAAAGCCTAATTTACATCTGCAAACAGCTGAAAGATTCATATAAGACCTAGAAGTTGTCAGTTGCATCAAGGTGGCATCCATTTATATGCAAAATGTTTTTGGTTTTGATATCCTGGGATTACATAAGCAGAAAGCAAGAGAGAAAAAGATCAAGGAAAGTGAAAAGATGCAAAAAATTCACCATGCAGCCATATATGCATAAGCGTTCAAAGAAGAGATGCAGATGGTCTTAAATTTTCACAAACAGAAACTCTTTTCTGAGATACTTACATCTTTCTCTTCCAAAGAGAGCACCCCATCTACAGCCACTATCTGATACTGCTTTTCTTTTAGGCTACCCACAAATTTCCGAAGTAGTCTGAGACCATTTCCATCACTGTTTTGTTTCAGCAGTTTCTGCATTTGTTGGGAAGAACATCCTGGGTCAAACAGTAGCAAACATAAGCTTTTGTTCTTCTTCTCCTCTATTCCAACAACAGTACGACTATGACCTATTATGAAAACAAGAGTTTCAGTAGTTTAGAAACACATAAATCCCATTTACTACCTTGTAACTTACAACTGATTTTCAGATCAAAGAAGGCATTACTCAAAATTTATGAAGATCATTGTAAGAGTACATGTCAAAAAGTTGAGATCCCAATCACATTCAGCTCTTCCATCCAAAAAAATACAAACTTTAATGTTGCTCTTACTAAATAGGAAAATTACAGGAAATAAAACTATGCCTTCAATTCAACGAAGAAGGACTAAAAAACGCTGTTCTGAACTGCAGTACATATAAAGAGAGATACAGAAAAGCAAGAAACCAGCATATTGTGACACTGACCTTGATGTTGTAAATAGATAGGCGGTTTGGAAGTACACACCACCTTTGCACCACCTTCATTATCTGTAGAATAGTAATGCAAAATCCACTCAAACAAGCGAGGGTGTGTACCCATAGGGCCAGTGGGTTTGTGAAAGTCAATGATTTGGCACCTACAAAACATTGAGAATTAAAACAACAATAAAATTTCAAGCAGGTTGCTTCTTTTCACCTCTGGGTCCCTGCCTCCTGTACCCAGTGGTCCTTACTACTTTCTTATTTTTTAATACAGGAGTAGGGGACACATAATTACAAAGCAGTGAAACATATACTGTCACAAACTGGAAAATTTATTACATAAGAAAGAAATGCTCTACTCTGTTCAGTCTAACAAGGACTTGTGAAACTTGCAAAAATTAATGTTACATTTTTTGGTATGTTATACATGTACACTAGAGAATCCAATTAAAAGCCATAGAAAATAGCTGAAATTCAGATTCTTCTTGAGAAGAAACTTTCAGAGAAATTAAGTTTTTAATCAATGCTTTAATTTATGCATATGTGGCACAATTCTGCATCAAGTCTCAATGATCTAAGCAGTTACTCAGTTTATGTACCTCCTATAAGTAGTTACATGTACCTGTAAGTAGTTACACAGCTTCATGCTGCATTAAATCAGATTTGTTTATATATGGTTAAATTTAGTCACTAAGGTGGCTTTGTCATCACACAGCTGGGAATTCTAACCTTTAAAGGTACAGCATTTAAATCAGCAGTTAATAGTAACAACCACAACAAAAAGCAATATTTACTTTATCCTGAGACTGGTTAACAGTGAATAAATTTCACATGCTCCTATCCATGCTTTGGAACCATGTAATCTGTTGTTGAAGTGAGATGCCCCATGAGGATCAAAACCTTCTCTCCAGGCATCTTCAATCATGGACTGAATCTTTGGGATACTAGGAATTAGTGTAGTATCTGGAACAGAAAAGCTTGTGAATTGTTGTTACAGTGACAGAAATAGTCTATTCATTAAAACTATTCAGCTTCTTTTATAACAGGCAGTTGATGTTACAAAGTTGATGCACCAAAAAAACTAAAGGTAAAACTTCAACCACATCATTTCTTGCCAGTATTCACCTCTGACTCTTCCACAGTTAAATTCCAGTGGTATAACCACCATTTAACAGGTATCATTGACCTTGTAAGACTTGATGTGTAAATGAAAAAGCTCAACATCAGTCAGCAGCTTGTCAGCCAAGGTACATGGAACAAACAGCATTTTGTTTAATACCTCTCAGGCAGTCGTTGTAGAAGCTGTTTTGCAACAGTGAGGAAAGGAGCATTTGGAAATTCCTGTAACCACAACCCCAGCCTCTGTCACCCAAAGATGAGTGGAAGTGATCTACTCCCGCTGAAAGCCACACACGCCTCACATCTTTGTTCTCATTCTGATAGTACTTGCACAATGCTTCAATGACTCCTAAAGAAGACAAAATAAGAAGCTTATCTGTAAAATGATCTACTAAATATACCAGAAGATTCCTTCCCCAACTTGGAACAGATACAGATTAAT